>NC_091125.1:114926620-115226620 GCF_040183065.1 Periplaneta americana | reverse complement strand
ATACAGGGACATCATTTTATTTTTACTTCAATTTTTATTGTGCCTGAGTTTTTGAATGTACTTCACTCCCACCCCTTCAACCGACTTCCACACAGATCCAAGACCGCATATACAGTCATAGTAGCCACAGTACGTTCCAAAAATATGTTCGCATTTTCCAGTGACGAAAGAGCTTTCAATATTGAATCATTTTCGCACAGGTACTGTCGTCCATTTGCCTACGTCGTATCCCGGTTTCCCCAACCAGCTTTTATTCGCCAGCTAGTGGCTGGGCTGTCTTAGCTCTTTTCTGAGAACATTAATTTCTGTTAGGAATTGGACGTCTACGTAATATTATACAACTGTTTAAAATAACTTAAATAAAAGGGCCTCGTTAAGTAATTAACTGTCACGTGATTTCCCTCCTTTCTACGACCCTACGACATAACCATTTGGACGGACAGTAGATAGTATGTCTGAGTAATTTTATCTTTTCGGGCAGAAGTGAAGATTGAATTTACAGTATGTAAGGTACTCTTTTATAGAGTAGATACAGAATTATTTCAACATGAGTTACTAGTACGAAGAACTGGTAATTGGAATTAAGTACAATAGTCTATAGTGCGATAATATGCACATTAGAACTGAAGCCTGTATCGAAATGTGTTTAATATCCATATTATGATTATTTTTCAATTTAACTTCATTCTCTATATTGTACGCTAATGTGTTGTAGACAGTATAATATACACTGCATAATGAATACGTCCACATGGACAGCTCAGTTCGTGAGTAAAACACTCATTGTTAATAATGTACTGTATTTTGATTAAACAAAAACCTAATGAAAATGATGAAACTCAAAAGCGCAATGTTTCCTAGTTCACATAAATGGATGAACTACTTTTCTTCCCTCCTATACTTAGTAAAGTGATTTGTTTGTATATTACGTCAGTATCATCGAACTCCAGTCGTGGAAGGGGATAGCAAACGGCGTTGATCCAGAGGTATAGGCAAGTTAATATTAAAAATGTTAGTAAAAATAAAATGATGTCCCTGTATTACGTAGAAAGTGGAAGAAAACATCTGACAAGTAATTTCGAACATTTTGCAAGAAGATATTACGCGAGTATTTCAGAATAATCTTTGTATTTAAAAATTACTGAAACTGAAGAGAAACTCTTTGAATACCCTTGTGATACAGATAAGATGCACTTGTATTCATTTTTAAGCAGTTGATAAATATTTGCCCCGCTAAACAGGTTTTAGAAACTAAAGTTACTACTGTAGAAACGGCGGTCGATTTCCGGTAACTGTGCGAACTGTGCACAATAAAATGGATAATCCTACTCTATAACGTCACTAGCCATCACAGACATTGAAACGAAATCCAGCACTGAAATCCAAGCAGCTCTGGAAATGTGAAATGTAACATTCACTTTACATGAGTGAAGTCATTCGTAACTTATAACAACAGCAAGTCACGCAGAACGGACAAGAGGAACACCGAAATGAATGAATGCCTAATCAGAAAATAACGTCTGAGCACGCGGGCGCCTGTAACTAGGCAGCGCGGAGCCGGACCCAAAGGGGGGCGACCTTAAAATTGCAGGGTTGTCAGCATCGATTAATGTCTCCGAACACAACCAGTGTTCATATTCGCCCTTGCTTTTTGTTAACGGCGAGGCGAGCGGACAGAGTGCCAGGAAAATGCGTACGGTGTCCACGACACGGCACAGCTTGTTCGGCGGCACGGAAACAAAACGACAAACACAAGCCAGCAGACAGACTCCATTAACACAGGGCAACACTAAATAAACCTAAATCGTGATCGCACACTGCGCATCGAGCGTGTTGTGGAGCGCGAACACTTCTTTGACGATTTCTCAACAAAGTTAAGGGATATCTGTTTTCCAAAGATTCGTGAGTCAGAAAACGGCCGTTGAACGGATATTTCTGTATCGCCTGTCTCCACTACTAGGCCTACTGCGTTAAGTTCGCGTCACCGTTTCTGGCGTGCGAAATAAGTAATGGGAACGTTACATTTGTGTTTTACATTTGCCGCAGTCACTCTGACAACTGTGGTTGGCAAATAGGAGTCAGAAAACGGCTGTTGAACGGATATTTCTGTATCGCCTGTCTCCACTAGTAATGCGTTAAGTCCGCATCACCGTTTCTGGCGTGCGAAATAAGTAATGCGAACGTTACATTTGTGTTTTACGTTTGCCGCAGTCAGTCTGACAACTGTGTTTGGCAAATGGCTGATGTGACGTATATAGGAAGTGGTACCATTCTCAGCTGCACTAGCAACATGCTCACAAACTGGACACTATAGCTATATCTAGAACACACGCCAAAAATGCTGGTGCCAGGTGTACCTCTGTCATAAATCACATTAATTCGTCTCTCTTATTAAAGAGGTCCTTCAATAATTGAAGACTGTGATCTCAAAACTTGCACAGTCCATTCGACCATTTTTATTTCATAAGGCAAACTCGGCTAATTTCGCAGTACGTCTAATTTCGCAGTATCTCATATATTAATTAGTTGTGGAGTTGTCCGTGTTCGTTTGAGCTTACAAAAAATACGGATAAATGCCAGAACCTGTCGGGGATGTTTCATGCAGTAAGATCCTATTGTAGCAACGTATTCCGGCGAAAGTTGTACAACTATCTGCTTTAGTATGTGTGTGTTTGCTGAGATAGAGTGAGTAAATTTACAGTGTTGTGTTTCTGGACATTATATCGTCGAGATATTCAGAACTGTAAGCATCACACTATGATTAATGAATTCTCCACATTCTTATGATTAATTTGAACCCTGTTGTTGTTTTATCTAATGTAGTTTGTTCGTAATATGCATGCATGTATGTATGAATTTTTTTTAATATGAAATAATATTAGTTGAACAGCATGTCCCATTACAATAAAGGTAATACTACATGCCTTGCTACCTGTATGTTTACAATATAACACATTATGCCTCGTTTCTGTCACTCTAGGCATATGTAGGTTTAGTATTTTGTTGTGAAAATTTGAGTCTTTCACTATATCAATCCTGGAAAGACACAAGCAATTATATTAGGACACAAACGGCAAACCGACGCTGTAAAGCACCTCGACATTTCCCCCGTTAAAGTAAGTACAGTGCATATCCCTTTCAGTTCTTCAGTAAAAAATCTTGGCATTCACATGGATAATAATCTCAACTGGGACATGCAAATCACAGAAACCTGCAGAAAAGTATATTCTATTATCCATGTGCTAAAAAGGATAAATGTTCATCTCCCCTCTTGTTTAAAAAAGTCCCTTGTGCAGACACTTGCATTTCCCTATTTCGACTATGCGGACATTTTACTGACTGACCTCTCCAGCGACAACAAAATGAAACTTCAACGTGCTCATAATTTGTGTGTACGTTTTGTAAGCAATGTTCGTAAATATGATCATATTACCCCATCCCTGGAAGCAATAGGTTGGCTTAAACTAGATAAGAAAAGAAATTTACATTCACTTCTCTTTCTCTTCGAAATCTTGAACTCTTCTATTCCTTCGTACCTGTCGTCTCGCTTCACTTACCTTTCTTCCCACCATAATCTGAACACACGCTCTCGTCATGAAACAATACTAACAATACCATCCCATCGCACCTCCTCATACTCATCTTCTTTCACAATAGCCCTGCCAAGACTCTGGAATTCGCTACCTGCTAGCATCAGGGACTGTCGAAATAAAATTGAATTCAAACGAAAACTTACTAGGCACTTGGTCAGTAATTGATTACTTGTAAATAGTTTCTTTAATCTATCACAAAATATTTCAATATTCAGTAATTTCATCACTATAAAATTTTGTTATTCTAGATTTAATTTGTAATTCAGTAAATATAAAATATTCGTTGTTTCTCTATGATAAATTATCTAGCTTAAATTATTCAGATAATCTTTTCGTACTTTGATTTTATTCTAATTGTAAATTTGATACTAATTGTAATGTTATTTGTAATTGTAATTGTAAATCTAATACTAATTGTAATTTTATTGTTGATATTGTAGTTGGAATCTCCTGGTAGAGGGGCAGAGAAGGCCTGACGGCCTTATCTCTACCAGGTTAAATAAATAAATACTAAAAATACTATATCTAGTGCCTACTCTTATCTATCCTAGATAAAATTATCCTATGCATGTATGTATGTATGTATGTATGTATGTATGTATGTATGTATGTATGTATGTATGTATGCATGCACAGTATATGTACTGTATGTGCGTGCGTACATGCATGCATACATACATACAGTACATGCATACATACTGTACATACATACATCCATCCATACATGCATGCATACATGCATAGATGCATACATACATGCATACATATATACATACATACATCCATACATGCATACGTATTACGTTTAATCAGCATAAGAAAATGACGGATTTGGAAAGGAAGTTCCATAATTTTTCTCCACACAAAGATTGAAGTTACGCTAGTTGGTGAAAGTTCGTGGCACAATTTCCTACTTGCATTTGCTCATGTTTACCCCTCTCTTTCCATTACAACACGCATATGTTTGCAAATATCTGAGTTGTAGTTAATGCAATTAGTGTAATTAGTTATTTAACATCAGTTTAAATTAATTAGAGAGAGTGTTCAGACGACGAGCTGTTACGATCATAATGGGCTGTGAAGGCCTTGCCACATCTTCATACTGAAGACCTCGCTATAGTATTTATGTGTAAATCAAGAGAACTCGACTCTCGACTGTCAGCTCCAGGACAGAAGAAGGTTCACATCGACCACATAAATTACGTCCTGTCTCCTGTGCTATTGTAAACAACGTTTAATGTTGTGTGTACATATTTAAGAGTGCATTTCTTATCCGAGAGAGAGATGTAAAACTTCAGATTTCTTCAGAATAAATTGAGCAGTGTACAGGTGCATGAGGTTAAGATATACGAAATGGCTACTTACATCATAATAATCATAATGAAGCAATGATGGAATAAAACGAGACAATAAGAGTTAAAAACTGCTTCGTGCACACTTTTCCAGCCATGAAGTTCTTAGATTCTCTTACAGAGAATTCGTCTATTTACAGAGTTAAGAAGGCCATTAATTAATGCTTCTGTTAGCAAGCCTCTGGTCTGCAAGCTATAGAAAAGAGACAGCAAAATATTACTTCGCATGTTGGAGGATGATTGCGCATTAACTCTTCTGCTATCAAAGCTTTTACAATTTACCCCAAAGGGTGGGGGGGAGAATTTTATATATCAATTTTCGTTAATCATTTGGAATATTTAACAATTTATGTATTATTGAGTGTGGACTACAAAAAAATGTGCGTGTGTATCTAACGCCTACCCACTTTCCTTACGTGATTCGGGTTTCGTATGTTGCGGATAGATGGCAGGACACAACACTTCGGCGCAGATTGCCGTCGTCTCTTCTCAGAAAACATTGACTACAAGAATGAAGTTAAATATCTTGGAGTGATTCTCGACAAACGTCTGCGCTAGAGTGAACATGTAGAATATGCAAGAAACAAAGCTCTGGCCAGATTTATTCACTTATACCCACTGATTAGATCTCCGTATCTTAACCTTCACCTCAAAGTAAGGCTTTATACATCGGTCATAAGACTAGTGATGACATATGGTTGTGAAGTTTGGAATTCCGCTCATCCAAGAATCATCAGAAGACTACATGCAATCCAACGATCAGTCTGCTTAAAAGTCACTGGTGCTGACTACTCCACATGAAATGCACAGCTCCAAGAGATGTTAGAGATTGAATCATTTTATGATTTCATCAAAAGAATTTCAAATAACTTTTCTCGAAAGTTGCTGTATCATCCTAACCCTCTCATTCGAGCTCTGGCTACCTGAAGCGAAATTTGATTAATTAAATGCCTTCAAGAAAAGGATAACTAAGTTGGAACGAAAAATCATTTTAATATCTTCTTATATTACTTTAAAGTAAAAGCCTTATTTATATATAAGGCTGAAACTTCTGTACAAATCAACATCACAATAAAAAAAAAAGGTCCGTCGATAAGTCATGTCTTCGCACGCTGCCATATTTGCGCCAACTCTTAGGTTTGTTTACAATGCGCTATGGTTGGGTTGTGGGAGGAATTTGTGTTTAAATTTATATATTTAATAAAATAAGTTTCCAAAACAGATATTTCGATAACTTTCGGAGAACGTTCTGCTTGACAACAGCAACCGATGGCGCAAAGATGGCGGATATTAGTGGAATGGGATGAGAGGATCTGACTAGAGCTGTTCGACAGCGACATCTAGCGACCTTGCTTCGGCGGACCATGCTGTACATGATATTATGTATCTGTGGAGAGTCATGTCGTGTATAGGATGAGTGTATGTGTTAGTGTTCGTGTGTAAGTGTAGTGTATGTAATGGCTGAGGATGATGATGAAGATGAGGAAGGGAGAAGGGGAAACCCGATGCCGGAACATAGCCTACTCCTGTCGTATAGCAACTAGGGGGCCGACAAGCTTTTAAAATTACAGAATGATTCATTTTGTTGAAAAGGCATACCAAATTAATGATTTCTGAATATGTTATTGGCGATGTTATGGAATAACATTCACAGTAAAGTTAAATTTGCATTTCTTCCATTTCAAGGCAAACTCCTCGACGCTGTACAACTTCATGAACATCTCCAAAAAAGTTGGAAATCATTTCAGTTCACTGTTGAAATTCAAATATTCGAACATCAGGTATTCAACAACGAACAACACCTTCCCCCCAAAAAAGCGCCACTAATATTTTCTAAGAAGGGTTAACTTTTAGAATAACCATTAGATGAAAAGAGAGAGAAAAGGAAAATCATTTGGAACCAGACCAACTTAAAAAATAAGAAAATTATGCTACAAACTGAATTTCATATCCTGAAATTTTGAAGATACAGACTACCTGAGATCACGCTACATGAATAATGCGAATTATTTCTTAAATTAAAATAATTATTTGTGTTACTGTATTTAAAAAATACATGGAACATAATTTATATATTTATTTTATTTACTCTGGTGGAGTTAAGGCCATCAAGCCCTCTCTTCTACACCACCAGAAATGCAATACAAGAAAAATTATACATCATGACGCAATTAATCTAATGTAATAACGGATGACAGAATAATAATATGTTATTAAAAAAAGAACTAAACATACAAACAGAAATTGAACACAATAAAAATTAGTCTAACATATTAAATGATGCAAAAAAAAAATAAAAAATAAAGTAAAAAGATAGCCCATGTAACAAATACAGACACAAAATAACAGTGACACTCAGCGTTATTATTATTAACCCAGGGACAATAAGCTGTTCTAGTATCCTGCCACAAAGGCAAGAGAAAGGGTTAATCTGAAAGAAGGAAATTACTGCCAAAATACTAAAGATAAAAACTCCGGCATAGATCTAACAACTTCTCAGAAACGGATTTCGTGAGATAAAACATACTTTTCTAGTTTACTTTTAAACTGTCACATGACTATATAGAGAAAAATGAATATAATATTGAAAAATCACATTGCCCCCTTGGTAGCAGGAATGTTACTTCGAGTAGCTAAATGATTTTCTGCATTAAATAAATATGTTGTCTAATGTGGAGTTGTAAAATCTGTTTAAAAATCATTATAAAAAAGCACCAAGTGGAGTTGTTAACTTCCTAACAAGACCAGAGTGCGTACTGTCCAGTTACGTGGAGACAGACGTGGGTGGTCGCGGGCAGTGGCAGCCACGGTAATGATACACTCCATCATCGCGACCGGGGAGTGGCGATGTCTTCATGGAGCAGACCTGCAGCGGAAATTCTTGGCTCTATTATTCGCCCTAGGGACCATACAAGTGGATTAGCGTCTGGCAAGGCTGCACTTCGAGAGGGAAGTTCAAGTAATTACACACGAGGCTGGAAACACGAAGAAGCGGCAGTCTGGTGAAATTCACTTGACGATGAGTGGCTGATGTATTCAACATCTAGGCTTGCAATATCACCTCAAAGGCTCCTTATTACAGCAACTCCCACTGTCTTAACTATTCCTAATCTTTATCCACATCCTCTTTCACATCTTCCTCTTCTTTGCCATTCTTCACATCAACTTACTTGTCTTCTTACCTCACCCCTTCCCTTCCTCGCCTTTCTCCATCTCCATAAGTTCACTCTCTTATTTTTTCTCGTCCCGTTTCAGCTCTGACTTATTTTCTTAGTCCTATTTCACCTTCTTTCCTCTTTATTTTCATCTTTATCCATTTTCCTTATTTTTATAACTTTTTCCTCTCTCTTCAACCTTTCAATTTTCTCTTTCTTTCCTTTATGCTTTCAAGCTATTTTTTCCTTGTCCTTTTTCACTTCCTTCTCTTCTTTCCCGTTCTTTTACACCAATTCTAATTCAATCTTCTTTTTTATCTTTGTTCTTGTAATTCAAAGCTCTTCTTTGTTTTTCTCATTGTCTTCCATTTTACCCTTACATACATCCTCTTTCTTTCTTACCTCCCTTTCCTCCCATTCGTTCTTTTCCATCTTCCCTTACTTTATCTCGTCCTTTACTACCTTCATTTTTCTTTTCTCGTCTTTTCCTACCTCCCTTTCTTTTTTCTCCCCATCTTCTGCCTACCCATGTTTCGTCCTTTTCTAATTACCATTTCTTTTTCTAGTTATTTTCTGCATCCTCTTCCTTTTTATAGGCCTTTTATACTTCCCCTTCTCATTCCTCGTCCCTTTTCTACCTCCCTTTTCTTATTCTCGTTTTTTCTAAATTTCCTATTTTTTCTCGTCTTTTTCTACTTCCCGTACTCTTTCCTCGCCCTTTTCTACCTACCCTTTCTTTTTATCTTTGTATTATAATATGTACCCCTTTATTTTCCTCGTCCTTTCCTATCTCTTTCTTTTTCTACCTTCTCTTCCTTTTTATCGTTCTCTTATGGCTCCCTTTATTTTTCTATTCCTCTTACATATCTTTATTTTCCTCGTCCTTTTCTACCTTTTTCTTTTTCTCGTCCTTTTCTACCTCCCCTTTCTTTTTCTCGTTCTTTTCTACCTCCTCTTTCTTTTTTCTCGTCCTTTTCTATCTCCCCTTTCTTTTTCTCGTCCTTTTCTACCTTCCCTTTCCTTTTCTCGTCCTTTTCTACCTCTCCTTTCTTTTTCTCGTCCTTTTCTACTTCTCCTTTCTTTTGTTCGTCATTTTCTAACGCTCCTTTCTTTTGTTCGTCTTTTTATATCTTTCCTTTCATTTTCTCGTCCTCTTCTACTTCTCCCTTCTTTTTCTCATTTTTTACCTTCCCTTCTTTTTTCTCGTTCTCTTCTACTTCCCCTTTCTTTTTATAATCCTTTTCTATCTCTCATTCCTATTTCTAGTACTTTTCTCCCTTCTTTTACTTTTTCTAACCCTTTTCTACGTCCCTTTCTTTCTCTCTTTTTCTTATAAGTCTACTTCTTTTTTCTCGTCCTTTTCTACCTCACTTTTTACCTTCTCTTTTTTCTCTCGTCCTTTTCTACGTCTTAATTTCTGGAAATGTTCATTAAAAGCGTCCTAGTATTGCGGCATACGTCAGTAAAATTATTTACTTATTGTCAAATTCAAACAATAAGACGTTGTTACCCTTCTGTTCCGTTGCAAGTGATTTCTTTCCAGATCATTTAAATTTAGACTGAAACGTGTTATTCTCCTTTCTTGACCTCTTTTCAATAATTTCTCAACGTAATATCAAGCGATATATTTCCTATCTTCTCTCAAAGAGAACCATAAATCGTGAATTTGCTCATACCCTGTATCACATTCAATTAAATTAAATTACCTTACAAGCTACAAACACGGCACAGGATCCGAAAATTAATTTCATACTGACAAGGCCGTCGCTTCGGTGTCACGCATGCTACAAACAAAAGAGTCTGATGAATTTATTGGCTAGTAATTAATTTGTGTGTTGTATAGCCAAGCCTACAAAAATACCATCGCCCCCAGCAAGCCACTCTTTTCACTCCGGAAAAATTATTACTTTTCGTTGTAGACTTGTCGACAGTCTCATACAAAAGTGTACAAGCTAGAAGAAAGGAAGCATAAATTATAGTCATTCTGGCAGCTTCAATGCGTTTGTCGGCCTCTCTATTTTATCGGCAATTCGATCAGTTGTACTTACTGAAGGTTTACAAATCTCTTACGCGCCTGTAGGATCCTTCGCGGTCACTCGCGTGCCTTAAAAATGAAAGTGCAATGCAGTGTATAAGGTTTATTTTACAAAAGTTATTACGCAGAAATTATGAATATTTCTTCCATGAGTATTATACTAGTTCATGTGCACCTGTAAGTACAAAAATTTACTTCAAACGCATTCTATGAAGAAATACAAAATTTGGAGCTAAGGGACCTGTATTTTTGTTACAAAGAATTTTAACGATTCGTTGATGTACCTATACTATTTAAAATTTCAAAAGCTACAGTTTTTTATTTTTTTTTATAAAAAATTATAATTTTCAGATAGGATCTTCATTTTTACATGATGAATTACAAGTTTTAAAAGCTGAAAATTTTATAATTTTAACCTATCTGAATGAAGGACTTAGATACAAAACTTATGCACTTTTATCCTCTGTGAAGAAATGGAAATTTAAAGATGAGACTGCTTTACTTGTGTATGATGAAATAACATTCTTGAAAGATGGCAACCTGTCATTTTGGTAAAAAAAAAAAAAATTGGTCACACATCACATCCACCAAATGAAGTAAATAATTTCACGCATATAGGTCTAACGTTTACTGCAATATCAAGCACATACTTTAAATTGATTAAACCTATCTATTAGTATGGCTCTTCTATATTATGCGATTGTCTCAAATGTACCGAGAGGACTCAGAAAAAAAATAAGACACTTGTATTTGAGCTTACTAGATTATCAAGTCTGGAAGATTACTGGATTAGTCTATAGTTTCAGGTTTTTTAATAGCCTCTTTCACTTAAGGATTAAGTGTATTGCATTTTACAATAAAGTTCTTTAATTGAGGGAAGGAATTAAAATCAGTTGAAATCATTCTATTTATGAAAGACTAAAATTTTACACAAAGTTGGAGTCCTTTTTATTTTTAGCTAAAAGTTCAAATGTTTTGAACAGATCCCTTTTTTTCTGTAAGCAAAATACTATTCTAACATACAGGGTGGAAGTAATATATAACTAGGCAAATTTTAACAGCTTATTTCATGGATAGAGTATAATAAAAAATTCGAATACAATATTAGTCTCAAATTAATACTTTTCTAAAAAAAATTCCCTAAATGCTAACACTGTTTTACTCGATAAGTACTATCCATACGATTCTGACTTTTACTCATCATTAGATAAACTGATAATAAATGATTATCTCTTTGCAGTTTTAAATAAAGTGGACGGTTTTATTGCAAATTAATAAAAAGATTAACACGTATCGTTCGTTATTTCCTGCTATTAGGAAATCTGGCAACCCTACTGCGGTGACTAAGGAATGGAATGCTGTTATTCAGACAGAGTACGTGTGTCTATTCATATGTGAGCCTGAGATATGCTATTGCCAAACTACTGTCCGACAGAGTGCGTGTGTCCATTCGTACATGAGCCGGGGATGTGCTATTGCCTAACTACTGTCCGACAGAGTGCGTGTGTCCATTCGTACATGAGCCGGGGATGTGCTATTGCCAAACTACTGTCCGACAGAGTGCGTGTGTCCATTCGTACATGAGCCGGGGATGTGCTATTGCCAAACTACTGTCCGACAGAGTGCGTGTGTCCATTCGTACATGAGCCGGGGATGTGCTATTGCCAAACTACTGTCCGACAGAGTGCGTGTGTCCATTCGTACATGAGCCGGGGATGTGCTATTGCCAAACTACTGTCCGACAGAGTGCGTGTGTCCATTCGTACATGAGCCGGGGATGTGCTATTGCCTAACTACTGTCCGACAGAGTGCGTGTGTCCATTCGTACATGAGCCGGGGATGTGCTATTGCCTAACTACTGTCCGACAGAGTGCGTGTGTCCATTCGTACATGAGCCGGGGATGTGCTATTGCCAAACTACTGTCCGACAGAGTGCGTGTGTCCATTCGTACATGAACCGGGGATGTGCTATTGCCTAACTACTGTCCGACAGAGTGCGTGTGTCCATTCGTACATGAGCCGGGGATGTGCTATTGCCTAACTACTGTCCGACAGAGTGCGTGTGTCCATTCGTACATGAGCCGGGGATGTGCTATTGCCAAACTACTGTCCGACAGAGTGCGTGTGTCCATTCGTACATGAGCCGGGGATGTGCTATTGCCTAACTACTGTCCGACAGAGTGCGTGTGTCCATTCGTACATGAGCCGGGGATGTGCTATTGCCAAACTACTGTCCGACAGAGTGCGTGTGTCCATTCGTACATGAGCCGGGGATGTGCTATTGCCTAACTACTGTCCGACAGAGTGCGTGTGTCCATTCGTACATGAGCCGGGGATGTGCTATTGCCAAACTACTGTCCGACAGAGTGCGTGTGTCCATTCGTACATGAGCCGGGGATGTGCTATTGCCAAACTACTGTCCGACAGAGTGCGTGTGTCCATTCGTACATGAGCCGGGGATGTGCTATTGCCTAACTACTGTCCGACCGTGTGGTCATGTCGCAGGGTCGTCGAAAAGGGGGAAATCACGTGACAGTTACTAAACGGGACCCTTTTCTTTCAATTATTTTAAACAGTTGTATAATATTACGTAGAATTCGAATTCCGTACAGTAAATATTTTCAGGAAAAAGTCTAATAGCTCTGTCACTAGCCTTTATAGAGGGACTAGCAGAAAAGGGTGGGGGAAACCGAGATGCAACATAATCACTCGGTCGGAAACTACGCAGACTTTCAGCTCAATTTTCTTATAAACCATACAATTAATTACAAAACGGATAGGTCTAATAGGTATTTATATACTTTAATGCATTCTATTGCGCCCTTCAATCTGGAGAGTTGTATCTTATATCACTACCACCCTGTATATTATGAGAAATAATCAGGTATTCTTTTATTTTGCAAATTTAAAGAACTTTCAGTATTTCAAAATACTTGTAACTTCCATTACACTGGTATATTATATACTTCAATGTATTCTATTGCGCCCTTCAATCTGCACAGTTGTATCTTATATCACTACCATTCTGTTTAATATGAGAAATAATCAGTTATTTATTTTTTTAGGAAATTTGAAGCACTTTTATTATTTCAAAATACTTGTAACTTGCATTACACTGGTATATTATTTACTTTAATGTATTGTATTGCGCCCTTAAATCTGCACAGTTGTATCGCTCCCATTCTGTATATTATGAGAATTAATCAGTTATTTTTTATTTGCGAAATTTACAGCACTTTCATTATTTAAAAATACTTGTAACTTGCATTACACTGGTATATTATATACTTTAATGTATTCTATTGCGCTCTTCAATCTGCACAGTTATATCACTCCCACCCTGTATATTATGAGAAATAATGTTATTTTTGTATTTACGAAATTTGAAGCACTTTCATTATTTTAAATACTTGTAACTTGCATTACATTGGTATATTATATACTTTAATGTATTCTATTGCGTCCTTCAATCTGCACATTTATTTCACTCCCACCCTGTATATTATGAGAAATAATAGCTATTTTTTATTTACGAAATTTGAAGCACTTTCATTATTTCAAAATACTTGTAACTTGCAATATACTGGTATATTAAAGTTACCTGACGTGAATTCTTGAGAAGTGACAACATAACAAGATTGTCATTTCTCTCTCCAAGAAAGGACAGACACAGTCGCAGACGAGTTTCACTAATGGCAGATACAAGTCTGCCTTGAGTCCACAGACAAGACAAGAGGCCACCGCGATGGACGCCTCTTGCTTCATTAGAGCCAGAAGCAAGCCAGTAATCTAGAGACCGAACGCCTCTAGGCGATAATTATGGTTCAGTGGAGGTCGAACTAATTGAAGACGGAGTACAATTGAATGGAATTCTGTTCCTCACCGCTCTGCGTCTGTTAATCTGCTGCCGTTCTCAATTAATTGATCTCTGTCCGGAATCGAGCCCTTGTATTCTTCAAGACAAATTCCGACCACCGGAAAAGATATGTGTAGCATGCCGACAAACACTTAATGGACTTGCTGACCACATAGCAGACAGATAGATTTACTTCTCCGTTTTCTGCAACAAGACGCTGTAAACAGAGTTAACAAGCTTTCAGATGTTTTGTTCTCGCAGTAGTCTGTCCTATAACGGGAGAGCTTTTGAGGCTCGCCAAATTAACAAACAAGACAGCAGCGTTACGGTGACAGCCTAAAATTCTCCAGATTTTTTTTTTTTTGATAATGTAAAAGTCTGTCTTCGGACTTGAAATACTATCACTCTATATTTAGGCCTAGATATTTTGAACCACATAAATACATATTATATCCGCGTCTAGTCCAACGCTAGCACGCTGGTCTTCTATCTAGGCGGCCCAGATCCGATTTTCGGCCAGGTCATGATGGAATTTGTGGCGGAAAAATCAGACATTGTACAGGGTTGTTTCAGGGTACTCCCATTTCTCTCTGTCGTTCCACCAACACATCCCACCCCTCTAATTTTATCTACCATATGGAATAAATAAATAAATATATAAATGAATGAATAAATAAATAAATAAACTAATGAATGAATGAATAAATAAATGAATGAATAAATGAATGAATGAATGAATGAATAAATAAATAAATAAATAATTAATTAAATAAATAAATAAATAAATAAATAAATAAATAAATAAATAAATAAATAAATAAATAAATAAATAAATAAATAACTAGTTATAAACAGACTGGCTTGAAGTCTTGCAAGTAATGTGCGTCTCCGATGCTGATATGCGTTATAAGAACTTGGAATTCTGAGCCCTGGGGTTCTAAGGTCTCGTCTAGTCATAGAATCTTGTCCTGTAGGGCTGAGGCACGATGACCCGTCTGTCAGAGCCGAATTCACGAGTGTCATGCAATGGCCACCAGCTGCATATAACGGCGCACAATATGCCCATGTGAACCTACACTGTTTCTGGAATCTGTGAAGTAAATCGACGCATTTGGGTGGAGCCTATCAGTGCAGGAGTGTATTGCGGGCTGCGTCGACTCACGGCCGCTAAGAGGTAAGATACGCGTGGTGGAAAATATAGGCATCCAACAAACAAAACTCAGTGCGCAGAAACCAGCGGGCGTGACTGTCTCGCGCAGATGACGTATGCTCCCTCTCCCAGCATGCTCCCCGTCTCCAATCACACCACCGACACTATGCGCATGCGCACGTATTAATCTACTTGTGCTGAACTGAACACGTGTTATTGCTACACAGTCATGGAGTCACATAGCGTTTTATATTAAATATTAATTTAATTTAATTTAATTTAAATATTTAAAATTTAAATATGAGGACAGTTCCAGTGAAGATAGACATCGATTGTGACTTACAAAGAGACGATGTTGACATCTTGTAATGTTATATTCACTTAATTGGTTATTGTTACACTGCGCTTTGAGTGCACATGTCCGCAACCGTAGCCGTTATAGCTATACCAATAGCTGCTTATTAAAGAACCCACCTACTGCAGGGGGGTAAGAGGAGTATAGCAAGCGCGGCGCGAGGAATCTGAGTTGAGTTTTGCTTGTAGGATACCTATAGGAGGGCAGGGTAGCATTTTAGACGCTCGTCTTCAAGCAACGATTTACCGCAAAACGGTCATTGGACTGGCCCCCTCCACTCACCATTTGCGCGAAGGACTTGTTTCGTCTCCTATACTCACCATTTGCGCGAAGGACTTGTTTCATCTCCTATACTCTACAGATTCCAGAAACGGAGTATAAGTGCATTGGCCCCTACCAGGTCAGTGAAGATAGTATTTACAATAATGAAAGCGGGACATAGCCCACAAATACTTTTTACTTTCTCAATGCAACAATAACAGTAATACAGAGCGTTCGCCTACGGGTGGGACCAGGAAAGTGGCATGTGCTACTATGCTGTTTGTGCGCGCATTTGTTGATACACGCTCGACAATCAAGGTCAAGTTATAAAGTTGTGAGCCAGTTGTTGCTGCATTTAACACATACAGTGCAGTTTCCTGACACATTTGCTTAAATATTCAGCATGTGTGTAAAATTTGTTAACAATGCAAAACGCAAAATTCACGCTTGAACAGAGAGTTTTTATGTATGATGCATACGTGAAAACAGAGGCGTGTAGAGAGGTGCGTATGCAATTTGAAGTGAAATATCCGGGTGCTCCAATTCCGAGTAGAGAAACGGTTAGACGTCTTGTTAACAAATTAAGGACAACAGGGTCGCTAAACGCTACAATTCCTAAGCGAAAACGAAGAGTATTGACGGAAGAAAAATTGATGAAATCAGTGCATCATTTACACGTTCTCCTAATAAATCTCTAAGACGTGTTTCACAGGAAGTTAGTGTTTCAAAAACATCAGTCTTACTGCTGCTAAACTTTTAAAATTAAAACCCTACTGAGTATAAGTATAGAAAGCGGAAGCTTACGGATAGACGACACCACAGGCAGGCCACTTTCCTGGCCCCACCCGTGGGCGAACGCTCTGTATAATAATATATTTATTCTGGTGGAGTTAGGGTCATCAGGCCTTCTCTTCCACACCACCAGGAATATGTAGCTACACATACTTTTCTGGACAGCAGCAATGTATGAAGTATACAGAAAATTTAATAGTGTCGGGTATTATTTCGAAGTACACACAGCGTCGATAACGAAAAAGTGGTTTTTGTTGCCCTGTCTATTTGCCTGCCCTTCCCGTGTCTACTGTGCACATACACCATTACTATCACAATCACCAACAGCAGCATCTCCACGAATTAGGTGCCAATGCCAGGAAATGAATTTAATTCATATATTATTATTTTATATTTCTATCTTTTTAGTTTTTATTTTATTAATATTAATGTTATGGGGGATAAGCTCTTTAACATATTTTTATAATTTTTATTATTTTTGGGTGATGTTGGTTTTATAATAATTATCATTTATTGTCCTGTCCGTCTCGATTTTTCACCATTTTCTCAGTGTGTGAAGATCTCTTCTCCCTAGTGCTCTATAAATTCACGCCGAATATGGAAACCTGCTAATATCCATTCCTTGTAGACGATCAAACTATGGCTTTTATAATTATGTATTTGATTCCTCACTATTATTTTTATCCTTTACGCAATCAGATCTCTTACATTCCCAAGTGCACGCAAAAACTTCAATTTAGTCGCTTGTAGGTTACATTCTTTTTTACATTTTTGGATCCTATTTTCTCTGCCGTGTACGGAAAGGACGTACACAGTCCGGAAATTAGATTCAAATTTCTTTTGTTTTGCTCCTCAGACTTATTGCAACACTGTCACGCATAAATTGATAACCTGAAGGTTTAATTGAAAAAATCTTCACTATCACATTATATCACATTCAATTTGAATAAGATTAGCCTTAGCCCATTGCTACTCTAAAGTGGTCATGTCATATTTTGTATGTGCGGTCTGTATGTCTACGGTCTCTTGATTTGTAAGGAAATATTTTCCTGGGTAGTCTTTCGTTTTCTATTATTTATTTATTATGAATTAATTAATTAATTAATTAATTAATTAATTAAAGTGAATAGTACGATCAACTTTCTAAGAGAGAATCTAAGTACATACCAGGATGTCATTTGACAAATTTTTAGAATATATGACAGGATGTGGGAGCAATGATTAGCTCCTACTTAAGACAATACAAGATATCACACTGAAATAGTAATATGCGTTACAAGAGCGGTATGTTGAAGTTTTCATGTTCGAGGAAAAGTTTGAAAAAGCGAAATTTAGTTGAGCTTTTTTAATTTCCGAGAATTTAAAGAAAACATACCGCTCGTGTATCGTACATTATTTTATGCGAAGATCGTTTATTACATACCTGAAAGAGGAATTTCTAATTAGTTGCAATGAAATCTCCATCTTGGTTTCTGTTCAATGACGGCAAATTTGCAAAACAAAAATATCTATCTTCAACATTGTTGCTTTAAAGTGTTTTCTGTGTTTACTATACTCCAGCAGGCCGTGATATACGTCTGTCTTTTTTCCCCCCAGTCTATGGAATCTTGTTGATTTTTTCACAGCTTCCTTAATGTTATTTGCATCACGAGTGCAGTAACTTTAGTGGAGTTGTAGAGTTTACTTAATTTATGCAAATATTTAAAAACAATAATTAACAGTGCAATTTAGGTGAAATTGCAGTGGTAAGTTTCCAATTTATAATTATTACTATATTGAACCTCTCTAAAAATAATATGTTAAAAGCCTAAAGCAGTAAAATCAATATGTCACTTAAGCTGTAAGAAGAGGAAAATTGTTATGTGTGTTAGGTTGGGAATAGTGAATGTGGAATTTTAGACTTTCCGCGGATTGGTTTTGTGCGGAAACCAAGCAAATACGCACGATCTCGCACAAAACTATTTACCATCATGCTCTAAATGGCGCTCTTAAACTTTCAGAGCTGCATCTCAGCCTTCGCAAGCAATTTATTATCTAAGTGAGACACATTTTCTTCTCCTATTACTAAGTTCGAAATCTTACTTTAAATTCGAATACTCATTCCGTTCAATTTTAATATAAAAAATTAATTCAATTTATTAGGCCATTAAACATACAAGTAATAGTTTTCGTCACATATAATACATTTGAAAAAGTTAGCTACTATGAAAACTAACAAACATAATCTTTACGTAGATTCTTCGTCCAACAGTGCATATTACTGTGAAATCCCGGCCACCAAGTCACTCGATTGAGTGCGCTCCTTGTATAATGCCAGTTGACTTAATATATATCAACATATACAGTATGTCGAACTTGGAGTCAGGCTACTAAGGGAAAAAACACTAGAGGAGGGGGATTCGATCCGATGCTGTGGATTGAACTTCGGCGTAGCTCAGTGGTTAGAGAACTTGGTACGTAGAACCAAGGGCCTGGTTCGATCCCCGGAGCCAGAGCGAATTTTTCTCCTCTAATAATCATTGTTACCATAACAGATATATTCAGTAGGACCAAAAATTAATCTTTACGTAACAAAATATAAATTGAACTTATTTATGAAAACATTTCACATTTATATTAAAACTAACAAAATATAACTAAATTTAGTTATTAAAAACAATTTAATTCGAATATGTGTTTAAAAATTCATCAACGCGTCAGATTAAAATGATTTTTTAGATAAATTGTAAAATCTTGTTTTTTATATAAGCGAATTATTAATATTGACAGGAAAAATTTCGATATGTTTAATTATTTATTTTCTTTTACATTTCACATTCAAGAGAACAAAATATAGCATGTTGAAGTTAAGATCTAAAATTTCTATTTGCATTTTGAAGTGTATTTTTGTTTACGTAATGTTTGAAGAGAAGCTATTTGACTGCAAAAATCAAGTAATAGAGTAAATAATTTGCACAAAATTATCACGAGTATTCTGTACAACACATTCACATATAATTGACCTGAACTGACACGAATTCTTTTGACATAGCGACAAACGTACCCTGTTGATTCTGTGTTTATGTATACGCGAAGAGAATGAGGACAAAGCAAATAATGGAAGAAAAAAAAAAACAACCAACAACAACAATATGTCAATACCAACTTCAAAACAAATTGTATCTTCACCACTGTGTTAATTTCAAACATTTTGAGTTGATGGGTCGAGCTCTCTGTAAAGCGTCGATTCAGGCACGATTGTTTTGGAATCCCAAGTCAGCATAGTATACGTATGAAATGAGATGTAGCTGTTAGTTTTTTAAGGACGTAATATTATTATGTATTATACGATGAAACGTTTATATTCCTCAATTATGATCGTGATATCATATAACATTATAATTTAGGACAGAAACAATTGCAATTTCTATTCGTAAAGCTCTTCGAACTCACTACCGGTATATAATTTTAGCCATGAACGACAAACATTTCTTAAATATTCCGTAATTTCGGACTTCGGTTTTTTCCCCACTTACAAAGTCAAATTTGCATACTAGAAAGATACAAACGGTACGCAAAGACGTTAGTCTGCACGATGCGGGACCTTAAACTGATATCGGAGAAATTATATTAGCAACTTCCAATAATAAATTATTTAAAAAGAAAGCACTTCAACTGATTTTAAACACTGATTAGTATATATATATATATATATATATATATATATATATATATTCACTTTTGATTTTGATATTCTTAATTTATTTACATGAAATTTAAAAGAAAAAAAAATTTCTAAGTTAGGAATCTTGCAATCTTTCAAAAATCAATAAATCAATTAGAACTAAAATATCATTTATGTATATAAAACATTACTTCATTTATATTATTGCATACTATTTTGTATTTATTTTACAATTGTACTATTTAATACTTTTTATTTCATTTTATTATTTTTTAAAGGTGCCATCGGCTCTTGTACTTTCTAGTTAACCGAATCGTCTATGTTTTACCTGATATAATTTCATTGTATTTCTTGTATTATTATGTCTTGTATTATTATTGTGACATTCATCACTTTCTTTTGCTTACATATATTTGATATAATTTCACTGTATTTCTTATATTATTCTTTCTTGTATTATTATTTTCATATTCATCACTTTACTTTTGCTTAAATATATTTGATTATTTAAATCAAACAATTAAATAATTATTTTAGTGCAGGCTTAAACTTGTATTATTACTTTTTCATTATTCGATGTAAACTATACGCCCGGCCACAAGCTTTTGCTTCATCGGGAGTGCCAACCAAAAGTGTACCATTATTATGATCGTTTAAATAAATTATTATTAAAATATATATATAGCCTGTTTTTTATATATTTTATATTTATTTAATACTTTACTTATATTTATTTAATACTACATTAGGCATTACAGCCCGAAAGAGCAGGAGCTTGTGCTCGGACGCAGTTCAGATCAGTTATACAAAATATATCACAAAATTAAGAGAGTTCATTGAGTACAATAACATTAATAAATGGTAAAATACATACAGCATGTAATAATAAGGTCTATATACAAATAGAAAATACAAAAGTACATGAATATTAGAGTATCAATTTTTAACTCAATTAGCTTAAACAATTAAATACTGTAATTAATCTTATTTGTTTCTTAAATCTATGCGTGTTAAGTATACTTAGCTCAGGGTAAGCTCTAATTAATGAATTATATATTTTGGGGCCAAAATTCATGCTGTGTTTAATTCAGCAGTTGTGTGGCATTTGGGAGTATTTAAAAAGAAACTGTAGTTTTGTCTCGTATGGTATTCATGAGGATCAAATTTAAATTTATTGTGATTTTTATGGAAGTAAATCAGTAATGTTTGTTTATAAATTTGTTCTAGATTTGATACACCATATATTTGTCCAAGGCGGGATTTAAACTGCAAGATTATGGGCTCCATACAACGCACAGTGGGGTATTTGCATCAAAAAGCTGGCCAAAAGTCGATATTTCAATATTGTCCTACCCCTGAAATTCTTGCTCCCTGACAGAAAGAAATAGTGGGGGAGCGATAAGATAACAGTTTGTGTTTCATCTGCTTCATCATGTGGTCGTCAGCTCAGTCGAAAGTTGAGTGTTTGTGACAGTATACGTGTATCTTATTGACGCTCTGAGCAAGTTGACAAGTTCATTATTGTTTTTCTACGTTTTAAAGAAACAGTGTGGCCTGTTACAGGATGGATCCTTCTCAGCAAGGTATGTACTTCACTTTTGAGGGCTTTTTGTGTTTATATAAAATATATTTACAAAGTTATTGCAGTTAGAAAACCATCTATATTTTCAGTATTTTTTTTACGAACCCAAGTTTTTGTTTAATGATTTAGTGTACTTCAGGGTAAGTCCCGATGTTATTTCCTATGTTATTACAAAGACTAGATCTTTGGGTGTGTAATAGAAAAGAAATTGGCTGCGATCTCCTGCGAATTGCTTATTTTCATACATTTTTGTAACAAATACTAATTTTCAATTTTTTACTCTGTTACAAATATATATATTTTTTCTTTTACTAGGGCCATCTCAAATCAAAATTTTGTCAAGGAAACAATTATATGATATCATGCAAGAGCAAAAAGAATGTGATATCAACGAAAAATGAGAATATCTCGAAAAATATTTGCTGATGCAAGAGAATTACTCAGAGGAACAAATTAAGGCTTTTAAACATACATTTTCGTATACAAAGGCAGAGTTAAAAAGGAGATGGTTGAGTGCAAATAGAAAAGATAATTTATTCAGGAAAAATAATGAAATCTGGCTTCAAGGGACCTTGGAGTTACCCAAAGCAATGACAACGGCTACGACTGTATTCGGACGGCCAGAAAAATCTTTCGGCGACTCTAGTGAAAGAAGTAAAAGAAGGAAGACTCAAGGACTTAGAGAAACAGTAGATACCGAGGAATTGACTTTTGCCACCCAGATGAAGCTGCGAGCTTGTGGAAAACCAGACGCATCAAAAGTTCTTAAGGAAATTACTAAATCTCCTAAGCGAGCGACAAAATACAGGAAGGCGTACTCCAGCAGTCTACAAGAAAAAAGAGGGCAGTTGTCATCTCTACAAGCTCTTTCTATGTTTGTGGAAGCAGGTAATTTACTGTATCACCTGCTATTTATGTCTTATTGTTTCTTAATTATCTGTTCTATTTCCATTGTTGTTGTTGTTGTTAAGTCAACTGTCCAAACACAGGTCTGAACCTCACAGGTGATACCAACAAAGAGGCATAGGGTAGGGTGGCCAGTTCATTTCCCCCTCCATTTCATACATCGCTGACTTCGTACATATTACATTAATCAGACTTCAGATGTACACAAACAAATGAAAAATATTTATTTTATATACTTCTTTATAGGTTTATCAAAAAGACAGTACGAGATCATAAGAGCCAGCGACAAAACGCTTTACCCATGTTACTCCGTGTTGCAGAAAGCTAAGAAAGACCTGAATCTTATCAAGTGACAGCTACTTGCGCAGAAATAAATCTGCAAGACTTGTTAAACCACACTGTTGCTCGATTATTGTTATATTTGCAAGAAGTTGTGCAAACTTTGAGTGAAGATGAGTGCAATACATTAGAATTAATAACCAAATGGGGCTGCGACGGATCTCAACAGACTCAATTTAAACAGAAATTTGAAACTGATATAGATTCAGATGCCAATATATTTCAAAGCTCACTAGTACCTTTATAGTTAGTTTGCGGTACAGATATAAAGAAGGTAATATGGAAAAATCCTGCACCTTCTTCTCCTCGATATTGTCGACCCATTAAGATTAGATTTGTGAAAGAGTCAGCTGACTTAACTAGAGAAGAAATCGGTTACTTGGAATCAAAAATAGTAACTTTAAATGAAACGAAAATTGAAATAAATGGAAGAAACTTGGTTATAAAACACACACTGATACTAACTATGATCGATGCCAAAATATGCAATGCGGCCACTAGTACTACATCTACTATGAAATGTTATATCTGCGGAGCCACATCAAAAGAATTTAACAGTGTATCAAATAGAAGGGAAGCTGATCAAAGCACATTCAAATTTGGATTATCCATCTTGCATGCAAGAATTCGATTATTTGAGAGTCTACTGCACTTGTCTTATAAGTTACCCCTCAAAAAATGGCAACTGAGAACAAAAAATGACAAAGAGATTTATAAACAGAGGAAGACGGACATTCAAAATCAATTTAAGAATAGAATGGGCATTATTGTAAATGTTCCTAAACCTGGGTTTGGAAACAGCAATGATGGAAATACCAGCCGAAGATTTTTTATGGATCCTGCTTTGTCCGCTGAAATAACAGGTATGAATGTTGAACTGATCTATCGATTCAGAGTCATTTTAGAAGTTATATCAAGTGGACATAAAGTTGATACTCTAAAATTCGCTGCTTACACCATGGATACAGCAAAACTATATGTTAGCTGTATTCATGGCATCCAATGACCCCCACAATGCGTAAGATTTTAATTCATGGCCCAACTGTAATTGAAAATGCCCTTTTACCGATTGGACAACTGTCAGAGGAAGCAGCTGAAGCAAGGAATAAGCACTTCTGTTCCTATCGCCAAAATTATGCCAGGAAGTTTTCTAGAGAGTCATGTAACCTAGATATCATAAACAGGCTGCTGCTTAGCTCGGATCCTTTGCATGAGACCAACCCCGAGGAAGAGAACGAAACCATTTTTAAAGGAAACCACAGAAATGCTACTACCTTCTTTATTTACGATTTCTGCTGATCGAAATGAAGACGATGAATCTGCAAGTGAAGCTGAAGAGTCTTCTGATGAGGAATCTTGGGAATAATCTCATTAATAGAGTATCTAACAAACTGAAAGTGAGCTAAATGTTTAGGTAAACAAAAATTAGTAATAAACTTATATATTCATGACATGGAAAACATCTACATATTTTTAGATCAATATCTTATATACTTCCATAATTACATATATTATATAATTAGTGTTAACTTATTTTCAAAGTACTCGTATACTATTATATATTTATGTCTTTAATCAGAAGAAATTAAATTTTATTTCAGTTGAGTTGTGGCCTTCTGTATAACGAAATAAAATTTACGTAAATAAACTATAATCTTTGCTATAGAGATATAAATTTACCTTTATCTGCTGTATGAAGAATATATGTTTTAGACCATTAGGCCTATACTAATTGATTGACTAAGTGTAAAAATTGCAAACATTACATAGCCTAATCATTATAAGATATGTATCATTAAAATGTAACAATTTCGTTTTGATTTTTGGCTTTCATATAATGTAAGTTTATACATGATGCAATAATAGTTTATTTTCACTACTAATGTATACCTACTCTAATGAAACTACTGATTATCTTTTTGTAATTGTAATTATGTGTATAGGTAGTCATATTAGTCGAAAACCTTGAAGTTGCTGCGATTTAAAATAATAAATAAAGAACTTGGATAAATCAATAAATAGCATAAAACACATTTTGTATTTCTCTCCGAGTGCCATAATCTCCTTATTGCATCCTCATTTAATATATTATCCCAATTAAATGCGATTGGAACACAATAATAATTTTATTATGATAATTAATACTTTTGGCCAACTTTTTGATGCAAATACCCCACTGTGCAACGTCAAAAAATATAAAAATCTATGAACACTTAAAATGACAACAAACTTCGGAGTACTAGGAATAAACAAATACTTTGTGACCGCACTTTGGACACCACTAGACAGAATTTCAGGGTCACAACTTTCCTTACCTTCACCCACTCCTGAAAAAGGCAGTTCTGCACACCCATTAATAAAACAAACGTCCTGCTATTTCCAGCGCAACTAAACAAACACTTTGCACTCCTTAAGAGAATAAAACGCGACTATTCCGAACACAACAACTATCAGAATACCACTAAACCCAAGTGCAAGCACGTTGTCTTGAAGAAAACAAACAAATTTATAACCCTAATTTAAGTCTCGCGTAATTCCCCCTCCCTCCTCTCCGCCATGACTTCACGACAAGAAGAGAGAATTAATCTCGTCGTTTGCATCATTGCTTGGTAGGGGCAAGGCAGGCAGGATGCAATGATGATCTCATGGGCTTGCTTGTATGCAGTCTTGTGCGCTGATAACCTGAGGCAAGACAACCTTCAGACCTCATTTCTCTTCGCAAGCTAAATTTTTATTTTCAAAACTTTTAAGTCGTCTCAGTAAACGGGCAACTATTATACTGCTCTAGTGTTTCTATGCATACTAATTGTGGCTATAAATTTAGTGCTACGAAGGAACGACGTTCTGCGTCATCGAGGGAACATCATAACCATTACCTCCACGCAGCACCAGTCTATAAACATTTCTGCGTCGTATCGCAAGTACACTTCCGCTTGTTTAAGCGACTTCGTGTGAATTTTGGTTCCTTCCATGTTCGGCTAACGTCTAACTTAACACAACCACGCAACACAATTACATACATACATACATACATACATACATACATACATACATACATACATACATACATACAATGTTAAAAGAAATGAGTCTCAACATCCTTTACGTAAAGACTATCATGGGCACGCTACCAGATATTGTAATGATATTCAGTTACCATTGATTAGACTTGAAAAAACCAATTCTTCATTTCTGAAACAAAGTATAGGCCTAAAGTTTTATAACATGTTGTCTAATGATGTTAAAATTTTGGATATGAGACATTTTAAGATTGTATTAAAAACATTTTACTATTCATGCATATTACAAAATAAGTGATTTTCATCCTTAAGAATGTGTTACTTATGTTGATTGTTTTTTGACTTAGTTTGATTGTCTGTAGACGCAAGCCAAACTTAATAAACCATATCCAACCATCCATCCATCCATCCACCTACCTATCTACATACATACACACATGTTCTCCTCAAGGTTAGGTTTTTCACTACAAACCCAGCTTTCTCCAATCTTCCCTATTTTCCGCCTTCCTCTTAGTCTCCGTATACAATATCTTAATATCGTCTATCATCTGATATCTTCTTCTGCCTCGAACTTTTTTCCTGTTCACCATTCCTTCCAGTGAATCCTTCAGCAGACAGTTTATCAGCAAAATTATTAGGACGTCGATTTATAAATTACATGAGTTATCTTGTTTCTTGTAATTATAGCTAAATAATGCAGTTGCTTCACAAGTGAAATAAATTAATTAAGCTTATTTTTTCTGGTGTACTGTAATTTAATTTATGTCTTTTGAATGACAGCTGTAAATGGTGTTATTTGCAAGAAGATAAAAGTACTAAACTATCTTGAAACACACAATTTACAACGAGAAATAAAGTATTGTCTTCGTAACACCGGTATGTCAGAGACCACAACTATATTATTTTACAATGTCTCCACAACATTGTTGCCCGATATCTGAACCCGGCAATGCTGTAGTTACACTATAGCGAAATTTCAAAACGTGTGACGTTCTACAGACATGCCGATATACTGAGAGAGGTAACTTTAAGTTTAAATGAAAACGCAATTTCTTCTGCCCGTGGGGCATCGAGCAGGCAACAACGTCACTAACCATGACATCATATCGTCGCACCTTAGAATCAAAGAATGTCGGCTTTCCACATCGGAGACCCAGGCACAAACCCCGGCCGGCAAATCAAAGAACAACTTGTGGTGGACAAAAATTATACCGATTCGACAGTTTTGGGATTTTGAATCTGGCACGGATACAGAAATATTCAAAGTTTTGGAAGAACGTATCAACGTGTAAATTACTACTACCTTCATTAGAAATCATAAAAAAAAAACGTAACAGCAATTTACACTTGATTATGCGATTTTATGAAATGCTTCCGAAAATCGTAGTTAAATGATCTCTCTATCCTCTTGTGATAGGCCTATAAGAATTCTTTATTCTTATACACTCGCCATCTACATAATATCAATTTACCTCAATCACATCAATCGATCATCACTGAAATGCATTACACAGGTTCGTAAATGCAGATAAATTCATAATTCTGTGAAATTATCATTACCAAGAAGAATATCAATATGAAAGGTTTAATAATAATAATAATAATAATAATAATAATAATAATAATAATAATAATAATAATAATAATAATAATAATAATAATAATAATAATACTGACGATAAAAATAATAAGATATAGTGATAATTATAATGATAATAATCAGAGACCGGAATTTTGGCAAAATACCTTTTTAAATGTGTTAAATCTAGCTTCATTTTTAAAGTAAATCTGTACGAATTATATCTTTGTGATTGGAACGTCACAGTTTTATGTTGCTCTTTTCTGCCTTTTTTAATATAAATGCCTAAGTTACAAAATAAATGCCTCTTTTACCTTTATTTGATCATTATTTATCTATTATTTATTAATTTATTATTAAAAATTGCCTACAGGTTTATTTTAATTCATTTCTATAATCGCTACAATGAAAGTGACTTCACCGAATGTGTCTTTCAGTCAGTTTCTCTTTGCAACAATGAGTGCTGCCGTGCAAAAATGTATAACAGTAATCGTTTTAATTATCGCTTGTGTTTATTTCACAAGACAACAATGAGTGCGGGTCTAACGTTATTTTTCTTTCAGTTTTCATTGCGACTTTGTAGTTATATAGCTAAATATTTCATATCGCAACATATCAGTACAGCTAAACACAAAAAAATGCACTTTCCAAGGAAGAAGATTTCTTTGCTTCCAACAGTAATTGCAACATCGAGTCGAAAATCTCAATTTGCATTCGACTTATGTAAAGCTTTTCTTGCTGCCGAAATCCTTTTGTGGAAAGTGCAAGGTTGTGGGTCTAGTGCAAGGTTTTTGTAATTGCCTTTTATTGCGTATTTTAGCTATTTATAATGCCTTTTTGTCTGCCTATTTTAGCTATTTATGAGCCTTTTTGCCTGCCTATTTTAATGATTCATAATGCCTGAACTTCCAGGCTCTAATAATAATAATAATAATAATAATAATAATAATAATAATAATAATAATAATAATAATAATAATAATAATAATATAATATTCGGAAGAAATTACGCGTAATGTCTGAAAACTGCAGTGCATTAAGGCACGAAAAAGACAGCATCATATCCGTAGTGCAGCGTAGTAATCTTGCCCATGAACTACATTACACTTTTGTTGCAATTAAAAAAATAATTGGGTCATATGCTGAAATTAGCTCATTTCACGAGAGGATGCACTAACCACATTTACCTCGCGGAGGATATTCCCCTCTCTGGTTCATGCAGATTATTTCTGGCTATGAATGAAAGGAGGAAGTGCGAGTTCCTCTCGGATAATTTAATTTAACGAACGTTATTATTAACGCGGTTCCAAAATTTCAAATCCAAAGGTGTTCCTCTCCAGCTACTATTTTCCAGTTTGCAATACGCGCAGCTCATTGGATTGCTAATAATTACTAAACATTTCTGTTAAAACGCAAAGGCTAAGGTGATGTGTAAGAATGTATCAACAGTTAATATTATTTCATATAACATATAAGAATTCGGCAATTATATTAGCTTTTCTCAGCCATGTTGCTGACTAGACGGAATGATAAATTCAATCAACTGGAAGCATCTAGTGACAAGTAAATATAGGGACATCATTTTATTTTTACTTCAATTTTTATTGTACCTGAGTTTTGGAATGTACTTCGCTCCCACCCCTTCTACTAGTAAACTTCCAACCGTTCACGACACAGAGCCGAGAGCGCATAAGCAGTACTGACTTAGTGAGTATAGTACGTTCCAGAAATATGTTCGCGTTTTCCGTGACGAAAGAGCTTTCAATATTGAATCATATTTTTGTACAGGTACTGTCGTCCATTTGCCTACGTCGCATCCCGGCTTCTGTTCGCCCCTCTGTTAAGTCTAGTAGCTGGGCTATCTTAGCTCTTTTCTGAAAACATTAATTTCTGTTAGGAATTGGACGTCTACGTAATATTAGACAAGTATTTAAAATAACTTAAATAAAAGAGCCTCGTTAAGTAATTAACAGTCACGTGATCCCCCCCTCTTTCTACGACCCTGCGACAAAACCACTTGAACGGACAGTAGATAGCATTTCTGAGTAATTTTATCTTTTCGGATAAGTGAAGATTGAATTTACAGTACGTAGGTAGGTAGAGTAGGTACAGAATTATTTCAACATGAGTTACTCGTACGAAGGACGGAATTGGTAATTGGAATTAGGTACAATAGTCTATAGTGCGATAATATGCACAAAAGAAAAGACGCCTGTATCGAAATGAACGGCCACCATTTTCAAAAATGTGTTTAAATATTAATATTATGATTATTTTTCAATTTAACTTCATTCTCTATATTGTACGCTAATGTGCTGTAACAGTACAATATACACTGCATAATTAATACGTCCGAATGGATAGCTCAATTCGTGTGTAAAAAGACTAAATGTTAATACAGTACTGTATTTTGATTAAACAAAAACCTAATGAAAATTATCAAACTCAAAATTGCGATATTTCCTAGTTTACATAAATGGATGAACTACTTTTCTTCCCTCCTATACCTAGTAAAGTGATTTGTATTTTACGCCAGTATCATCGAACTCCAGTCGTGGAAGGGGTAGCAAACGGTGTTTCCGGTTCTAGACCTTTAATCCAAAGATATAGCCAGGTTAATATTAAAAATGTTAGTAAAAATAAAATGATGTCCCTGTAGAAGAAACTCGTATGATAACCAGAAAGCGCAGTTGGTATAGAATAAGATACCTCAGGCCACGGACCTATATAAGCGTATAACGAATGACATGAATAAATTTCTAAGTTATCATATAATTATGATACCGAAGGACAGACAAGATTAATTGTGAGAGGTTTGTGATCTATTATTAGTTTCTATCCAGTTGTTCAACTTAAATTTCAATGTTTAAGGTTCCTAATTTACGTTCATCAACAATATTAGCAAAACTATCTTTCATTTTAACATATTCCCAAAAAGTAGATATTGAGATCTCCAAAATTTACGGCGGTACATGTCCTGTATACACAAAGAGACATGCAATTCGTTGCATGCGGTGGTATTTGAAATGTAATTCAAGCACCATGCACAGCATAATAATAAATGTCTTGGCATTGGAAACAGAGCAGTATTATATTATGTTCAGTGTAACAACCTTTTGCCATTTAAATGTCAATTACAATTTCACATTACAAGTATTTATGCAAACCAAAACAAAAAACAAAGCTCTCTCACAGCTGTTAAGACAATATATACGCTGATGACGTGGTAAATGTTATGGCGATAAACAGCTGTGAAGTCACATGTGTGCGTAACTGTGTTTTGTGCTCAGTGCAGATTCTCGTCTTCATTCCTTCTACTTGATAAATTATTTTGGCTGCTCATTGGAGACAATTGATGTCAACAGAACGGAGTCTCCTCCTAAAGTTTCAGTGGATATAAATAATTAGTCAAGGACGATGTACTCGTAAGAAACTGCAAGTAATGGTCATTTTACGTCTTCATAAATGATAACTATTTTTCATCCGTCGCCAGTCCTGGAAAAAAAGCGAAGTGAACACTTCATTAATTTCAAGTTCCCGTTTCCGTTTGGACTCCTACATGTCTGTTTTATTCTTTGTTTTACTCTATTATATTTTTCCATTTTTTCCATGTTTATCTATGACCATTATTCATTATACGTTTTACATTACATTATAGTTATTTATGCAACAAGTGGATAATGTTGATGATTATGTCATGAGTGAAAGTATCGTTCGTGCGACAATTTTCACGAATGTCATAATAAGATTATCCACGAGTTGGATACAACACTTTATGGCATCTTAGCATTGTAAATTGTAGGAAATAAATTATGAATCTGGCATGCATAGCTGACAAGTCTGAATGAAATGAAGGTGATAATGCCGGTGAAATGAGTCCGGGGTTCAGCACCGAAAGTTACCCAGCATTTGCTCATATTGGGTTGAGGGAAAACCCCGGAAAAAACCTCAACCAGGTAACTTGCCCCGACCGGGATTCGAACCCGGGCCACCTGGTTTCGCGGCCAGACGCGCTGACCGTTACTCCACAGGTGTGGACAATTTTATGCATGTATCTTTATTTTGTTAATATAGTTTCTCTGAACCGTCCCGCGCTGTGACGTAGTGGTCTAAGGCATCCTGCCTAGGACTCGCTTTACGGAATGCGCGCTGGTTCGAGTCCTCATGGGGGAAGAAATTTTCTCATGAAATTTCGGCCAGCGTATGGGACCGATGTCCACCCAGCATCGTAATGCACTTTGGGGAGCTACGATAGGTAGCGAAATCCAGTTGCGGAAGCCAGCTATAACGGCTGGAGGGATCATCAGCTAACCACACGATACCTCCTTTCTGGTTGGATGATCGTCCACCTCTGCTTCGGCATGTGGACGTGAGGCAGCATCCGGCTGGTCTGTCTAAGCCCTTCACGGGCTGTAGCGCCACCGATTATTATTATTATTATTATTATTATTATTATTATTATTAGTTTCTCTGAACCACAGAACTGTTTTACGTAATATTACAAAAGTGATACAAAATTGTTAAATACTGGAAATAAATGATACGTTACCATCAAATTCTGAAATACGTGCTCTTAATTTTGTATACTTGTTCTATTATTCGGAATATTTCTGCAAGAAATGTGCACGAACTACTGATTGAATTAGTCTCTTACAGTTGAGCTATGACAGAGCTCATTTATTATGTTATGCTCACATAGTTATAGCACAGTCTAGAATATACAGTCACGAAGCTCAATACGTAGTAAATATGCATCCATAGATAGTTGCTAACCGCTAGGATCGCTAATATAGCCTCATTACAGACAATGCGAAATAGTAGCGGCACAGTCTATTGTTCCTAGCACCCTCACAACTCAAGCTTCGTGACTGTATACTTATACTAGACTGTGATTATAGCATAGGCCTACTTCCCTTAGATTAAATAAAATGAATCTCGAAAAAACTGACACTTAGCCCCTTTGGAAAGATAGGTCTTCAATTATAATTTAACAATTTATTTAATATATTTTGATTTTTGTTTAAAGTCTTATTATCCTTGTGTCATTATTCCTTCACACTTTCTACATAATATTATTATCCCTAAAAGAGATGCAAAAATAGGTCCTTCTTGGATGTATTGTACACATTACGCAAGATGGCTCCTTAAAAGAACAAATACCAATATAATACAAAAGGCTAATACCACACACAACGATAAATATCCACTTCTGGCCGAGAATAAAACACGGTTATTGCAGCAATTTCAACCACAGTTCACACTGTCTTCCCATGCCTTTATTCTCGAGAGTTGAATCTGAGGACGGAGATAATGTGATAAAGCGTTTATATGTAAGAGCGAAGAGAAGAAAACTAAAATAAAACTTTAACTGGTAAAAGAAAACAAAAGCAGTAAGCGTATTAGTCTAGCTTCATGTTATGGCCACGCTCGGAATCTAATTTGATACGGGCTAATTGAATAGACAGTCTTGTTTATTGACACAGATGGTCTCAGCAGTCATCTGTCTCTTCGTCTCTGTCTTTCGCAGCCGCAGAGGAAACACCTCCCAGTGGGCACGGAGCGGGGCAGGAACTTACGAGAAAGTTTCGACGTGTGAAAGTTCAACTGTTCCAGCCCCTGTTTCCGTTTCTCTGGCAAACATAGTGTTACTTCCTCAGAATTCATACCAACGTCTTGAATATGTGGTTTTCTAAACAATATGTTTGCTCTTTGTGTAATGAATTTGAACGCATAATCGATTAGGACTGCGGTTTTCCGCAGAGTTTCTCGAAATACCGGATTCAACGGAACAGAAGTAACTTTGTAACTAAAAGTGGTCAAATCGGTAAGAACCAGTTAGCCGACAGAAATGAATTACCGTAGGCCTTGGAATTCGAATGGTTAATTTCACCATTAGCTTGAAGTTAGTGGGATTAAAACCGCCCTAAGATGAAACGATCTTAAAGAACGATAGACATTCTCATCATGTCAACATTCGAGTGGGAAAAGCCCGAACAAAATCTCATGTTGAAATTAGAATCTCTTTAGTCATCCTCCCCTCTTAACAACATGCCACTGAACTCAGTTCAATGGGTTATGACGAAGGCACTTACATAAGTGGTCTAGAAGTAAGAAGCGAGATTTGTGGTTCTACGTTGCACTAGGGCGTGAGTTCGAACTCCGCTTAGATTGATTATAATATGACTGAATTTTCTTCGAAGTTTTTCCCGACTGTAAGGCGGATGTTAATTAATTCTGTGTTGTTTGGGTAAAAGGAGATATATCATAAAAATGAGTTTGGAGATAAATGAGAATTAAACTTCGGACCCTTATTGCAAATAATTTTCTACATAAATAAAAAACATCAACTGCTAGTATTATTTTGATTTTTGCACATTCACTTGTATAATTTAACTTGTGTGCTCATCTGGGGAACAAAATTCCAACTGCACAAAAAATGACATTCCTCTTTACCCGAACATCACAGAATTATACGGTAAATCCTTAACTTATCTCGCCAGAATTACAATTCCATCGGCGCTACATAACCGTGGAATGTATACAGAGTCGTTCAATAACCGAGAAATATAATACAGGGTGATCAGTTTGGAAAGACATAAAATAAAAACGTGATAAAATGAGAATTTTTTTTTATTGTTAAATAATTTGGGCATGCATTCTAGAAGAAAGTGAGTTTTGTCCAAATTAGACCTCAACGTGTCCACCATTGCGAACACGACACAGTTCATATATTGAGGCTAATTCCTCCCATGTGTGGTCTAATTCCTCAGGGGTAACTTTCTTAAAAGTCGAGAAAATCTTTGCTCTGAGATCATGAATATCCCTGAGTTGCTGTGCATACACATCATTCTTCACGAAATCTCAGGTGTCAGGTTGTTACCAAATGTGTCATCCAGATGATCACGGGCGTCTATTGCCCAATAAGGTGTGCATCGTCCTGTTGAAACATGATACCCATGTTGTATTCCTGTTGCAGTCCTGGTTCGAAAACGTTTTTCAACATAATACATGATAACTGTTAAAAATAATATTCGTATTAACATTTTCGCCTTATTAGGCTCTTCAGAGACATGTCGTTGGAATATCTAATTATACTTTATACTTCACATAATTAAGATATTGCAATGACATGCATCTGCAGATGCCCTAGTAAGACGAAAACGTTAATACGAATATTATTTTTAACACTTAACATGTCTTAACAGGTGTTAATGGAATTATAAATGTAATAAGTCATTTGATTGAAAACTTGAATATTCTTTATATAATTTATAACCGAGTTATCTGAAAAAAAAACAAAAATAAATTGTAAATTACTTAAAACTTGTTTTACATTCGCAAAGAGCAAAATTTGCTCTAAGATCCAACGTTTGTGTGTTGTGAGTGTTAGCATAACAAATTCGCTTGTATATGTAAACAAATGTCATTCCCTATCACTCGATGAAGTTGGGTAATTAAAACGTACAGAGACTGGGTTTAAGAGAATGTAGTTAATAAACACCTGTCTTTACAGCGTGAACAGTTTTGTTTTATTTTTCTGAAACTAGTTTCCAAATATAATAAAACTTTACGAGGTACTAGTATTTCCACATGCAAGTATGCTTTTTCTTTCGCAACAACATTTGTATTCATGCGCATATGTCAACCAAATTTGGTACATACCCAAGGTCTTTCTGCCGCAGCTTAATCAGACAGCTGAGGGGTTCTCAACAAGCGAAACGGGTCCGATTGCACACAAATCCTGCGAGATTTGTTGGGAACAAATCGGCTGTGAGTAGAGTTGCCAACTTTTTTTTTAATAGAGGCGATAGCAGAATCAACAAAATTTCACTTACACAATAAATATACACAAAGAAATCAGGAATGATGCAGCTAGGGGGCTTCAGTGAGGTGCTGCCCAAACAAAGTTAAACCGTGTCCACCTTTCTGCGCTTTCCTATTGCACATTACTGAAAGTACAGTTGTTTCAAAACATTTGCAACACAATTTGCTCATTACTTTGTCGTTATATCTAGTTCAGGACGTTCCCTTATAACTTACTTCACAACTTCACTTGTGCCATATATAAATCGACAATATCGTTGCTGTACTTTATGAAATTAGCATTGAATTATATCTTTATTATTATTATAAATTTATTGTTATTGTTGTTATTATTATTATTATTATGAATTTATTGTTATTGTTATTGTTATTATTATTATTATTATTATTATTATTATTATTATTATTATTATTATTATTATTATTATTATAGTCCCGATTTTATGTAATACGCAAATGTAAAATTAATCAATACCAACTTTTAATATTTACTACGTTTTCATGGAGTATTCAATTCGATCTGAATACGATCCCTGTTTTCATGCAATTTTCGATACGTACTGAAAACGATCTGAGTACGGAAGCTGAAGTTTCGAAAGTAGTTATGATGGTTAACATGTCATCGACATATTAGCGTGTTGGTCACTCTGTAGGCATTAGCTATAAACAATGTTGCTTTTTCCAAATGAGGCGCATGAAAACATAATATTCTAGCTGTTAATGAATAATGGTAATATTGACTTTTAGGAAAACACAAAATATTATGTTTTACAACGCTCTTTTTCAACATACATATTTGCCTCGCTGTTGGTAAAACAGCTGACACATCAAACAAATGACGATCGATCACGCGCTTAGCGTATTGAGATCGAATTGAATACGATGCCCATTTTCATGGAACTCAATTCGAACTGAATACGATCCGATCCCGCTTTTTTAGGTGTATCGACCTTGAGACTCGGATCGAATTGAATCCCTGTTTTTATGAAGATTTCAATACGGTAAGCGTATTCAGATCGATCTGAATACTCCATGAAAATGTAGTAATTAAAAACATCTGCTTCCACAGGTAATATTCCATTGTCATAATAATATCCATCGTTTAGGACACTGAGAAGGATGTAGTTTTATTAATATTAAACAAATTGGAGTCACTTCTTATGTTGGTCATAAAATGATGGATCCTCAATCTGAAGAAGATATCAAACCCAGTATCTTGGCGAGTGTAGAATTTGGCGAAGATAATCTTTACGTATATTATACTTAGGTAATATAGTGAAACTCATGTTAGTTGTTTAACTGTGCTTTATTGCAATGTACAAAATTTTCACAACTTTCACCAAATTGTGCATGCAATGAGGTTTAAAAGTAAAAGCATTTACAAGGTGATATTTTTCGAAATGTATATTTGCATATTATCAGGGCTTTAAAAATTTCATGGTTGCTCACTAGCCAGGCAGAAATTTCACTAGTCAGTATGGTCGAACTACAGAAGTGCAATTAAGAAATCGGAATTTTTCTCTCAAGTAAACATTTTTCACTCGCCACATACGAGAAGAATGCGCTTTGCATGTTATTTTTTATTATTTTTTTTACTACTTTCGGCACCGCAGCCTGAGGCTGATTGTGCCTTGACCCACAACTCTATTGAACACACGCGCATACTGCAGGACTCCTCCGTTTAGTGGGTCAGGGTACCTGGAGACCACTGCGAGACACCACACACACTGGGACAATGGACAGACAACCAGTCCCCGTGAAGAGGTTAAAATTAAATCCCCCCTGACTTCACGACCGGGAATCGAACCTTGATCAGGAGTCCAGGACGCTATCTCAAGACCAAGGAGGCGGACTTCGCATGTTTTTCGTGCATATTCTAAGTTTTACTGAGCATATTTGTAGGCAGATTTCAAGCTTTATAAATGCATATAAATCGGGGCTCTAGTTATGTCTGTGTAGCTTAAGTAAAAAAGAATTCCGAGTAGGCCTACTTTGTATGCAACTAAAGGCAATGGGAAGTATATGGAAAATTATTCATGCCAACATGTTCACGTATAAGATGTTCAGAACGACGGACTTTCTATATCCATAAACTTTTCATAGACATTCTGAACTTCAGGACAAAACGTAAAGTGACGTAACTGTAGCACTAAATCTAGTCCATGGAAAGTTGTGAACTAAAAGCTGAATCCAGTACCAAACACATCCTTGAGGCTCATAGACGTCACACAAAAAAAAAAAGTTCACATCGAGATTGGTCGCGGTATTCAGAGTCATGCGTAGAAAGTTGAATCCTGGACGAACTGACATCACAGGCTGAAGGAGTGGGTAGTGTTACAACTGTCCTCCGTCAAGAAAAAAATTCCTGCCGTAGGCGTGCTACACCGAGATAACATATTGAAAAAATACAGTAACATGGGATGGAAACTTTTAGAAGTGTTTAACTCTATTTTCATAGTGAGAAAGTTTGAATTCATTGTTTGAGAGTTATGCTAGAAAACTTCCAAAACTTATTTCAATATAACACTTTTTTAAATTGCAAACATTAGATAATTTTTATGTGACCAATATAGAGTTTTTAGATCTGAGTTGATTTCGTATATATATATATATATATATATATATATATATATATATATATATATATATATAACTCGCTCATTTCCATTATTTTTTTAACTTGTAAATTGTACTTTTTATATTTAGCGAATATAGTAAGTTACCTATATCAAATTGTATCTACTTCATTCATTTATCTATGTCTAATTTATAAGTAGTATGTTTCATATTTAAAGAATACAATATCTTCATATCTGTTTAAATCAAGTGAATTTTAGAACTTATTTAGGGCAAATCGCAATATAGCAACGTAGAAGTTCCGCCCACGACCTCTTCCACTTTTCCCCTACTAGCTCATCTGACACTCTACGTGATAGGCGAGTGTTGTGTCGAATACACATTTCATGTGGGTGGGGATAACGTCCCCTACTGGCGTTCGCTTTATTGCGATTTATCCCTTATTTATATTCATTTCTCTTTCACTTATAAGCAGTATTTTCATATTTAACAAATGTAATACCTTTATATCCGTTTAGATAAAATAAATCTTAGAATTCAATCATTTGCAACGAAAACATTATTTTTTATATCCGTGTAGATCAAATTATATTTTACAACTCATTGATTTATATTAATTTTTTAATTAGTAATTAAAACTTTTCATGTTGAACGAATACAACATTTAAAAAATATTAATATATTCCTTTAATAAAATTAAAATTTAGAAGTCACTCATTTACATTCATTTTTCTAATTTGTAAATAGCACTTTCCATATTTCATGATTACAAATTTTTTTATAACCGCTTAAACCAAATTATATTTTAGAACTCATTCGTTTTCATGCACTTTTTAAATCAGTAATAGTACTGCTATATTTAACAAATACGTACAATATACTTACATCCATTTATATCAAATTACATCTTATTATCAATTTATTTACATTTAGTTTCTAATTAGTATCACTGTGTAACGAATACAATATTTAAAAATATTTTGATATCCGTTTAAATCAAATGATATTTTACAATTCACTCATTTACATTAATTTTCTCATCTGTAAATAGCACTTTTCATATTTCACGAATATGAATAGTATTTTTGTATCCGCTTACATCAAATGATTTTTTAGAACTCACTAATTTTCATTTTTTTTAAATTAGTAAACAGTTTTATATGTGTTTATATCAAATTATATTTTATAGCGCATTGAATTAAGTTAGAACTACATTATACATTTAAATGTCTAATTAACACTTTTCATGTTTTACGAATGCAATATTTTAAAAATATTTAGTTATCCGTTTAAATCAATTGATATTTTAAAATTTACTCACTCACATTAATTTTCCTGATTTGTAAATAGCACTTCGGATATTTCATGAATAGAATATTTATATATCCGCTTACATCAAATTATATTTTAGAACTTACTCGTTTTCACTGTTTTTTTTTTAAATTAGTAAACATTAGTGTTATATTTAACGAATACAAGATTTTTATATCCGTTTATATCAAATTATATTTTATAACCCACTAATTTACATTATTCTTTTAAATTTCTAATTAGTACATTTCATGTTTGAGTACAATATTTTTAAAATATCTAGGTCTCCGTTTAAATCCAATGATATTTTACAACTCACTCAATTACGTTCATTTTTCTGATTTTAAATAGCACTTCTCATATTTCACGGATATAACACTTTTATATCCGTTTAGATCAAGGAATATTTTAGAACTCATTCATTTTTTCATTTGGTAAACAGTACTTTTATATCTGAGTTCATTTTCAAACGTCTCTTGTCTACCTGATAACGAAAATCAGCTTCCTGTGTCCATGCATGCATTCTTCATATATAACTCTACATACAGCTGTCAAGATTTGGCTTCAGACCGCCCTCTAAACTACTAAAATCCTGCGTTAAGAGTGGCTACTGGAATCAAACCGACTCTTGTTCATAGCTAAATTGCAAAAAAAAAAAAAAAAATATATATATATATATATATATATATATATTAGTTCCAGCTTTGGAATCAAAGACTCTGATGCTTCCATTTGATTCTAAATGCACCCAACTGCTTTGGTTTCATAATGTCTCTTGTCTGACTGGTAAGAAATTTTAGATCTAAAAACGTTTTTCGTGATTTCCCACAAATTATGGGAACGGATATTCTCTTCGTGTAGAAAATACAATATTTTTTTACATTCATTAAGTCAAATTGTATTTTAGAACTTATTTTCATTCGATATTGCGTGTTTCTTGCTTAAAGATGTAGTTAATTCCCCTTTAATTTGGGTAGCATACAACATCAGGTCATTTGCAGAATTTGTATAACAAATGACGTCCATCAATTCATACTCTTCTCATTACTGCATTTACAACGATAGAGTTATAAATTCCTAACAGTGAGTAGTTTCAATACTATTGTAGTAAAGGTCATAAGAATTATTTCCTTCATGTGAAATATTTCACGAGAATAAAATAAAATTCTCATAGTAACAGCTAAAATGCCTGTCCATACTAGTTAAGCATTTAAAATGGAGCATGATTATGTCCAGATAAAGGTTTGTTTAAAAATGTAATTGAGAAAAAAATTAACAAACATTTTATATTATCAAAACTTCTTCATTTATGTCTAAGTTTTTATTTGTTTAAATATGATTGCATAATTACTCTAGTCCAGTAAATCAGTCAGATCTGTTACACCATTCTGTTCCTATGGATACACAGTTGAAAAAGCAATCCCACAGATGTTAACAAAAGCCAGGGTGATGCAGAAAGAGCCCTCTTGATTGTACTGCTATGTTCACCGATTTTGATATGGCGGGATTATGTGTCATACTCTTGATTTGTGTTTTAGTCTAAGCGTGCAATTTTACTCTGTCAGATCTGTTAGTGTTGTGTTTTCCACAAATAACAACATATAAAGTCAAGATCAGGAGGACATAATACCCAGCAGTACACGTGTGCAATAGTTAAATTGCTATTTTGAAGAGTTTTAAGCAAAGAAAATTTTAGGTTAGCACATGCTTATATTTGCTTTGTCATGTCTATTACCTGTCACATCTGTTACTCCATGTCATGTCTGTTACATCATTCAAATCAGGGCCTTAATTTTTTTCTAATTATATATTAAAGAAACTAAGGCTCAAATATCTTCGCCTTAAGGTCAATCTACTAAGATAATTGTTACTGAAAGAATAGTTTTCTTTTAGTTACTGAAGAAGTTATTATCTTTATATTAGGTAACAGATCTGACTATAAGATATTTAAAATATTTGTTCATTTTTGATCTGAAGTTAGTTCTGTTACTATTCTAAGACTTATGTACTGTTTAAAGAATATCTGATATAAAAATAAAGGAATTCTATTTCTATAAAAGATCCATTGTCTTGTCCTCTAACACACCTGGCATTTAGCAGTGCCATCAAAGATTCATTGATACTTGTAGAGAATGCTGTAAAGCAAGGTGAGTGTACAGTGGCTGATTACTATAGCAGAGACATTGCATTATATTAATACTTGCAGAATATGCACTAAATAATACTTTAATTTTGACGTTCTCAATCGTCCATTTGTTATACAAATTCTGCAAATGACCATACTACGTTCTCAATACAAACAGTCTAGCAATTGTCTTTCAATGGCAATATTCCATATTACAAGTGCAATAAACCAATTGTTGAAAACAAAGCGTCCCTCTCACCTGTTTGCTCCACGGCTTAGCGATATTGCGTTGTATGTATTGATGACTGAAATGCATAGGGCTGGGGACAACTTCCAGGTCAACAGGTGGAAATATGAAATGTTTCTGGAGCGTTGGATACCTTTCACACATCATCTCGCTAGAGTGATCGCAAATTTATTCGACAATGGAAAAAATACTGTAGCTAACAAAGAACCAGCAACCTCACACGAGTATGTTGCAGAGCGCACTGGCGTTCTTCCACTGTACACCAGTTTATCACAATACTGTTAGATCATTCACTATTTTACAGCACAGATACGTAATATTGCACTTGACACACCAAAATGAATGAACTGTAGTGGGGAAATTTATATATATACAGCGCTTTTATCTTTTCTTGATAACGAGTTCGTTCTATCTTTTCCGACAGTACTTCATAAAGCCAACATCCTGTGGTTATGATTCTCGGAAGTTCATGGTTATTGAAACTCTTACTATACTTACAACGAAATAACTTTACGCTTGAAGTTATTAAATTCGTGGTAACTTTGTACTAAATCTTATTTTTAATTTGTATGATATAGATATAACACTATTCCAATGGGTAGTAAACTATAAGGTGTAAATCAGAATTGTGGCTGCTGAAAACAATTGCACATTAATTAGAACAATCATTTTTCCAGTGTGATTTAATATGCCCAACATTTCGGAACTGTTTGCAGGATACAGGATACAGTAACAAAAAGTAAAGATAAGAAAGGTGCATTCTAATGAATCTCTTACGCCTGACTAGTCCGAACCACTGGTATAGGAGCGTGATGTGACAGTCTAACAGACTAGTGTTCCTCAAATTATTTTTATGATAATAATCTTATGTGTATATATTACAAATATTATTAAATTGTAACTACCATACTGCATTATATAATTCATATGTTATTGTAATTCTCTGTATATTTTTATGCTCGATCATGCCGAAATGTAGTAATTATACACCTGGTAGCAGTCCTTTAATGCATGTCATTAAAGTACACCTTTTCATTAAAGTTCAGGTTTTCGATTATTCTCGGATACTGTATGCAATCGAAAGACGAGAGAAACGTCACGGAGGCTGGAAATCCAATACTGTCGCAGAAGGCTATGTTCTGTTACTATAATAATTAGCGTTAATTGTAAATAATATTCAAATAAATTCAATTTGTCATCTCGTTTTTCTATTCTAAATCAATTTCCAGGTTATACATTTTCCTCGGAAAAAATAAATACTTTCGCGTCTGCGCACATCTCACAATTTCGAGCTATGAACAAGGTCACTTCCGATCTTCTGTCAGATACAAATAAAATGAATATTTCTGAATAATTTAAAGTTAGAAATATGGTCGAGCATAAAAAGTCGTATGAAACTTGCCTATAATGGTAATTAAGACGCTCGTATGAAATTATGAAACGAGCGCAAGCGAGTTTCATAAACAAACATACTTGCGTCTTAATTAGTATCATTATAGGTTCGTTGCATAATGTACTATTATATGTTAAACATAAGAACTTGACAGGTCTTTATTCTAGTTGTACAGCAACTGTAAAAATATAATGGAACGAATAAATAAATCTATTAAAAATTTAAATCTAGTTAAAGAGAATCTAAAGTAAAATTTGTAGAAATTTGAAACGGAATTTTATAATCATCGTCAGAATTTTCATAATAATTTATTATTGTAGCCTTTTTTTTATCGTTCTCACTATTTTAACCGCGATTTTTATAATTGTTATCATTTTAATCATCATTATCGCCATTTTAATCAATGTTATTATTTTTATTATTACTGTTATAATAATATTATTATTTTTTTATTATTCTCTCATCTCTTGATTTCGTTGTGGTTCCAACTCTTCAAGCTTTGTTTTCTTTTGATGTTCCATATCTTTCTTTCGACTGAAGATATTTCAAACGTCATCATTGTACTCCCTAGTCCACCTGCAGACCGCAGCACGCGGCTACAGACGGAAGCGGAAACCTCGCTATCAATTCCATGCATGAATAATGCAGTGTCAATTCCTGCTCTTGGTCGTACGGTCCGGTTACGCGTAATTCTTCATAGTGGTGCTCTCATCGTTAGTAATATCCTACTGGGGAGCACTCCTACGAGATGAATTAAAAATAAACAACTTAGTAATACAAGTGTGATTCTGACTTCACTGTTAAATATTACGTGGACAGTTGCACGTTCTCATAGTGATCGTCCTGCCACAATCACCGAACAGGGTTGTCACATCTATTGCGGGAAGTTCCTGCGAAGAACTGCACCATAGTTTTTCCCTGCTTTCCCACTATTTCTTCGAATAATTTCTTTATTATTACTATTAACGTGCTAACCACCAGCTAGTTATCAATGACTAGAGATGGTAGATTCTTTTTGCAACCTGAATTAAAAAATTTAGCACTTTAAAAATCAGACGTAGCATTTACAGCACTTTTGACGTTAAAATTTAGAATTTTGTGGCTTTTCTTCAGGGAACATTTTATGAAATGTTTGACAAATTTTCCAGATTTTTCCGTCAAAACTCTTTAAAATAAAAAAGTAAAAGAATATATAAAAGTAGAGTGAAATTGTGACCATTAAGAAACATGATAAAAGATATGAAATGATTTTATCCCGACGTATCTTATTACTCAATCACTATCACCCACTATTAAATACAACCTGTTTGTAAGTGAACACAGGATCTAAGGATATCACATAGGCAGCCAATATTTTTATTTATTAATGGAGAAAAATTCATTCTGGTAACGGGAATCGATCCCAGGACCCTCAAGAGTTCGGCCGGCACTGTGGATCGGGTCTCGGCATAGTTCAAGTGGTAATAGTACTCAGAGCGCCAAGATGAGGGTCCTGAGTTCGAGTCCTGGTGCCGGAACGAATTTTTCTCTATTTCTACGTGATGACTATACAAAGTCATTGATTACGGAATATTCAATAGAGGACGGCGAGATCCTCTAATTAGTGTATGTATGTATGTATGTATATATATATATATATATATATAGACTATATATATAAGCCACATTAATCTAACAACTTACAGAGAGATATATGAAATTATTTAAAAAATGCAGCAAAAAATTGTCAAAAATAATTTAAAATATTAATTTTTGTACGAACACACTTTAAAAATACACAAAGATTCAGAAAGAGCCAAATTATAAATGTGCAAAGTTTCATAACTGTGCGATAGATTCTGAGAAAATTGTACCTAAAGTAGGTAAAATTAACATGGCGGGGATAGGGTCTACAATCCTCCCTAAAAATATTACAATTAAATAAAATCAGTTATACTAAATATTTCACTGTAAAAGTATTTCTATGACTGTAATTCATACTCAAAAGAAATATTATTACATTTAATGTTATATCTAGAAAACGTTTGATTAAGGGCATTATGTGCATATAAAAATATAAAAAAAAAATAATAACTTAATAACTATTAGTCCGATTAAATTCAAATTTGGTAATATTATTATTGTTAATTGACAGTAAAATTTTAAGAAAAATCTGTCAACAAACGTGGAAGTTTGAAAATTCTATTAACTAAAAATAAAATTGCGAATTGTGGAATATTCCGATGTGATGGGCAAAAACTAAGCATGCCTACATATTCGTAATCAGAACACAAAAATCAATAAGAAACGCCATTTAGTTTCAATAGACAGAAAATCATGCTGCACGGTGGAACATTTAGGCTACCGCAGATATTCCTGACCCATGTGACTTCAGCTTTATCTGCTAGTCTTCGGGTTTCGGGTCGGGCTCGGGTGACAATATTATATGCTAATCTCGAGTTTCGGGTCGGGTTCGGGTCTGGTTTAGATTGAGCCGGGTCGGGTCTGAGAATTTCGGCCCGTGCAGACCTCTAGTCTAAAATGTGCCACTATTATTCCCATTTTTTTAATTTTGCAAAGTGAACCAAAAAAACTTAAAACGACAAGAAATAACTTTGAAAATATTTTTTCTGTGCCAATATGAACCTACACATTTCATGCGGAAGTTTAGGCATTGTGAATCATTAAAATAGGCAGGCAAAAAGGCATCATAAATAGCTAAAATATGCCTGCAAGAATAACTAAAATGCGCAATAAAAGACAATTACAAAAACATTGCACTAGACCCACAACTTTGCACTTTCCACAAAGGGATTTCGGCAGCAAGAAAAGCTTTACATAAGTCGAATGCAAATTGAGATTTTCGACTCGATGTTGCAATTACTGTTGGAAGCAAAGAAATCTTCTTTCCAGTAGCCTTGGAAAGTGCATTTTTGTGTTTGGTTGTACTGATATGTTGCGATAAAAATTTTTAGCTAGCTACAACAACGTCGCAATTAAAACTGAAAGAAAAATAACCGTTAAAAAAAACCGCACTCATTGTTGCCTTGTCAAATAAAAACATTCGATAATTAAAACGCTTACTGTTATACATTTTTGCACGGCAGCAGCACTCATTGTTGCAAAGAGAATATAAACTGATTGAAAGACAATAATATACATTCGGTGAAGTAGCGGTTATAGAAATAAATTAAAATATACCTGTAGATAATTTTTAATAATAAGATAATAAATAATAGATAAATAATCAAATAAAGGCAAAAAAAAGCATTTATTTAGTAAATTAGGCATTTATATTAAAAAAGCAGAAAAGGGCAATATAAAACTGTGACGTTTCAATCACAAAGGTATAATTCGTACAGATTTACTTTCAAAATGAAGATAGATTTAACACATTTAAAAAGGCATTCTGCCAAAGTTCCGGTTTCTGATTATTATTATTATTATTATTATTATTATTATTATTATTATTATTATTATTATTATTATTATTAAAATAAAGAAAGCAATACATCCTACGACTTAAGAAATATTTTCTACGTGCCAGAAAAATTGCTCTTTTGGCATACAGGTCCCTAATACTGTAATTAAAAAGTGTCGCTCTTAATATTCTTCAACCTTGCGCGGAATTGTTCGAAACCACGAACCTCTCGTCTAACGCAGGCTTTTAAGACTTTTAAAACTTGTGTACAGAATGGTGTAATACTTTAAGTCATGGAAACGTTTCTGCACAGCACACGATTATCTATTTGCTCGCACAATAGCACAATCCACTGCAATTGAACTCGTGCTTGGTACAGAGCGCTATCAGCTGCATCCTGTCATGGGACAGTGCGTGAGCATTACGTCATTTATTGTACATATATCAAGCATTCTTTCTATAAATATTTATTATAAAGATCTTATATAAAACAAACTAAGGAAATTCATGGAACACCGTGTTTACTTGTGATAACAGTTTGCTATTTCTGGAAGTGTCAGCGAGGTTCTAAATCGCAAAAGCACCACGAGGAAGTGGGATTTCAAAGAATAAACTCAAGTTTTCCTGCATGGGAACAAAACGGGGCATTCAAATATTTCCTTGTGGCCTTGGTGACATGTCGGAAGCATCCAAATAAGTTTCCGACCCAAATATTTTATTTGAACTCATGAGATTTCATGTTTTATGTGTGTAATTATTCCTAGTATTTGTTTATAATTATAATAATAATAATAATAATAATAATAATAATAATAATAATAATAATAATAATAATAATAATTAGACAGCGGAAAAATGTGCATTACCACGCGATAGAGGTTAGTTTGATCTGAAGTATGGATGACGTCACAGGTACAAGCGCAATAACATAAATGCACTGAGCGTATTCCGAATCTCACCGGTGAGCAATCCGATGGCATCACGGTGTTCCGAATTCCACCGATGACGTCATTGATGCTCCATCGGTGTCGCACCGGTCCCATCAACTTGCAGAGGTGGTGGCAGTCTCCATCAGCCGCCATCAGTGAATCTGATTGGTTCTTGTATAGGGCGGGAATTAGCAGACGAATAACATTGTGCACTGTTGTGTCATGGCGGTGTGTTCTGCTTTAGTTCTGCTGTATTGTTTGTAATGAGCACAACGTAAAAACAATATGTTAATGGCTTATGAGCGAACATGTCAACGGACCAGTTATTACTACTGGTTCAAGAAATAAATTGTTTATGCTATCTTTTCTTTGAACGAGATGGGAGTACGAAAATTTCGCAAAATTTTGCTAGCGTAACACAGAAAACAACTTGTACAGTCGCCATGACAGCATCGATCCTTCCAGCAGTTTTGTTCCTGATTTCGCTGCAACGTGACGTCATTGATGCCACCGGACCGGTGAGATTCGGAATACGCTGACTATGAGAGGACGGCAGTACAAGCAGTAACAAACAAATGACCTTCACTGTCAACTTCTAGTCGTATGGGAAAGAAAGCCAGGTGTTTACAACATTGTTTATTGCCTTTGTGGAGGTGGTAGTTTTGTGTAAAAGTGATTTAAAATACCTAAGTCGAAGGATTTGGAATCAAACAGTCTAAGAAATAAATACGAAAGAGAGATTTTGATTCCGAAAGGGGAAAACATTTTCTGTGCCGTGCGCAAATGTGAAATTAAAATACGTAGGAAATATTACAAAGAGCGGCATTGTAACAGCAAGAAACATACAGAAAACGTAAAAAGGTCTTCGACATAAAATAATGAAAAAATACAAGATCTGAATTTAATCTGGATTTATGTAATATGATTTCTGCAAATATTCCATTCAAGAAGCTTGATAATCCACATTTTAGAGGTAAAAAGATGAAAGAAAAATACCACAAATTCTGCAAAAAAAATACAGGTTATACATTTAGGTGTAACATTTTGAGTGGAGGGAAAAACGACATAATACGGCGCTTTTTTCATTTGCACCTCTAACATCTTGTGACGCGGAAAGAAGCTTTTCGATGTTCCAAAACTGTTTCAGTGAAAGACGTCGAACTTTCTCTTTCGATAATTTACGGATGTATATAGTGGTTCAGTGTAATGCATCCTTTAATCATTCAGGCGGTGGCATTAACATTTGAGGTAAGTTTTTTAATCATCATAACTATATTACAACTTCATTCCAGTATTTATAGATCGACTGAGTGAGTGATGAGGTTCTCATTACCAGACTGTACTCTCTTGCGCTGTTTACATGAGTGAATAATAACAGTATAGTCCGTTGACACTGAACTTAAGGCATAACGCACATTTTTCCGCCCTTTAATAATAATAATTGCTGATCAGAGTTCGAACATTAACGAAATAAATTGCAGTACCCACAACAAGTAATGTACACAGACTTAACAGCACGTGGAAACAACAACTGTGGGTTCGAATCTCGACTAAGAAACAAATGTTTGTTTTATATTTAATGGATTACCATACCGTCCACACTTGTGGAGTAACGGTCAGCGCGTCTGGCCGCGAAACCACGTGGCCCGGGTTCGAATCCCGGTCGGGGCAAGTTACCTGGTTGAGATTTTTCCGGGGTTTTCCCTCAACCCAATACGAGCAAATGCTGGGTAACTTTCGGTGCTAGACCGCGGACTCATTTCACCGGCATTATCACCTGCATATCATTCAGACGCTAAATAACCTAGATGTTGATACAGCGTCGTAAAATAACTACCATATCACAATTCTTATAGAAATATGTATGTACGATACAAGAAAAAAATCAGCGGTGTAGCTTTGTTTATAAAGCCACTGGCTACGGACTAGAAGATTCCGGGCTAAAACCCGGATGGTGACGGGATTTTTCCTGTTGCCAAAACTTCCAGATCGGCACGGGTTCGCTCAGCCTCGTGTCAAATTGGGTGCGGGTCTTTCACGTGGGTAAAAGGTGGTCAGAGCGTGGTACTAGTCACACCACCTCATTCTAGTCAGCAGAAAGCAAGTCGCATTCAAGCTGGAATAAAACGTTTCTGAGAATTGCAGGAGCAAACATCCTTTGTGTTGTGATTCGCAGACGGGAGGAAAGCGCGGCACAGTCTCCTGTTCACGAACTTTCTCACGATGTAACATAATCTTATGAAAATGTCAAACAAAGTCGCCACCCTCCAGCATTCACTTTTATTCCAATTCTAGTCTTCTTCCCTCTTATTTTCGATCCACTTTTCCTTTCATCAGCCCACTCAAATACAAAGTTCGTTTTACTTTCTATTTTGAATATATTCTCAATGTCTTTCGACATTTCTTGCCATCTCTCCTGCCGGTGGTTTATTTTGTGTAACCCACTTCTGAGGACGGGGTGTCTCAAAGGCGGAGTTGCGTTACTCCGATGATATGATAGTACTAAATTCCTTGGCATAATTATGGATAATCTATTGACTTGGAACGAGAATTCTGATTTTATTGCTAAAAAACTTTATTCTGCTAATTTTGCTATTTTGCAGCTGAGAGATATAGTCTACTAAACACCAAAATATTGATTTCTATTTACTATTCACTTGCTTATGCATATCTCAGTTATGCCGTTTTCTTATGGGGTAACTCTACCAATGTCAATAGGATATTTATTGCACAAAAAAGAATTATACGATCCATTTTTAAATTAAAGAGTTTTGAGTCATGCAAACCTTATTTTAAACATAATAAAATTTTAACATTTCCATCCATTTATATTTACAAATGCCTAATTTTCTTGAAACAGAATGAGAATAAATACAATAAGAATTTAGATTATCATAATAATTATAATACACGAAATGCACATCTGTTCTCAATAAAAATCATAGACTTGTGAAATATGAAAAATCGTCTGCATATACTGGCATTATGTTTTTTTTTTTTAAATAAAATTACCATTGCAGATACAATCTTTACCTTATGCAAAATTTAAAGTGAAAGTTAAACAGATTTTAACTGATCAAACTTTTTATTCAGTAAAAGAATTCCTAAATCACAAGTTACGATATATGCAATACTACTTGATTATATTATTTATTTTAAATGTTTTTTAATTTGTAGTGTTTTTAATTTTATTGTGTTTTTATTTATTATGCAATTGACATGTACATCCATGTATATGGCCATGTATAGGATTAACAATCAATCAATCAATCAATCAATCAATCAATCAATGACTACGAATATGTAACCCTAGAAGAGATCTCGTTTATGTATATCTGGTGAACCAGAGTAATGATATTAATATCGGGTGGCTATTGATTGACATATTTCAAACAAACAAGTTTAAAATAATTTTGCTCGTTTTTGCTTCTTTTTCGAGACAACAATTGTTTTATAAGACACATTTCATAGCGTATGTTGGGAAAACTATTGCATTAATTCCCAATTTACTCAGTATAAGTATTTAAGAGAGCAGTGTATTTCTATGATAATGAATGAATTTTAGTATTGTTCTTCAAACGAGCAGAAATTTCATCCGAACAAATGCAACCTTTCGTTCTGGAAAGGAATTTTAAAAAGTAATTCACTCTGACAACGCTGTAAAGGTTAATGCCTGGAGAGAGACAGATACGTATCGTTACATTTCGGATATAGGTACTATCAGGTTAAATCGATTTAGATTAACTCAAACTATATTATCCTGAAGTATTTTACATTCCTCCTGAGACACCTTGTACATATATCACTTTTTCTGTTCATTTATTTCTTTCCTTCCATCTCAAATTCCTTGTCTCTTCTCAATTCTTTAAGTAATACTTTCAACTTTTTTCTTCGGTTCTTTCCCTTCCGGTCCGTCTTCTTTCCATCATTATCTTCATTTGGTTATTCCCTTGCTTTTATCCATTTTTTTCCTCTTTCAGTTATTCCTCTTGTTCTCTATTCTTCAATTTCACCATTTCCTTCTTTTTCTTCCTTTAATTCATTTCATTCTCACTTTCCCTCCTTCCTTCCAAGTTTCCTTTCATGGCTCAATATCTCCCTTTTCTTCACATATTTACGCCATTTTGTTTCTATTTTTGTCTCCTTATCTCAATTCTACGACTCATTCCATTTCCTTCTTTTACTTGTGTTCTTGCATTCTTGATTTTCCTTTTTCTCACTTATTTCCCCCCAATTCTCCTTTCTCCCTTCATCCGCTCTGTTCTCCCCCTCTTTTCCTTCCTCATGCCTCTTTCTTCATTCTATCTTTCTCCCCTCCTCCTCCCTTCCCTCCTAATCCGCCAACCTTTCTCTCACCTTCTTCCCTTCTCCATTATCTTCTTTTTCTACTTTACCGGTCGTTTTCCATTTAATTCTTTTTGTGTATTTTTCCTTGCTTTGTTTCTCCTCTTCCTTCGTACTCTTATTTTCCTTTTGAGTTGTTTCACTCTTTTTTATTTCATTTTATTCCGCTCTCCCTTCTCCCGCTTCCCTCTCTCTACTCTACCTCAGTTCTTTCCTTTCCCTATTCTACCTCAGTTCTTTCCTCTCACTACCCTACCTCACTTTTTCCCTTCATACTCTACCTTAGTTCTTTCATCTCTTTACTTTACCTCAGTTCTTTCTTCTCTTTACTTTACCTCAGTTCTTCTTTCTCTTTACTTTATCTTAGTTCTTCCCTCTTTCTATTCTATCTAGGTTCTTCCCTCTCCCTACCCTGTCTCAGTTTTTTACTCTCTCTCTATTCTACCTCAGTTCTTTCCTCTACTCTACCTCAGTTTTTCCCTCTCCCTACTACGCCTCAGTTCTTTCCTCTCTCTATTCTACCTCAGTCCTTTCCTCTATCTACTCTACCCCAGTTCTTCCCTCTCCCTACTGCGCTTCAGTTCTTTCCTCTCTCTATTCCACTTCAGTTATTTTCTTTATCTACTCTACCTCAGTTCTTCCCTCTCCCTACTCTGCCTCAGTTCTTTCCTCTCTCTATTCTACCTCAGTCCTTTCCTCTCTCTATTCTACCTCAGTCCTTTCCTCTATCTACTCTACCTCAGTTCTTCCCTCTCCCTACTCTGCCTCAGTCCTTTCCTCTCTCTATTCTACTTCAGTTATTTTCTTTATCTACTCTACCTCAGTTCTTCCCTCTCCATACTCTGCCTCAGTTCTTTCCTCTCTCTATTCTACCTCAGTCCTTTCCTCTCTCTACTCTACCTCAGTTTTTCCCTCTCCCTACTACGCCTCAGTTCTTTCCTCTCTCTATTCTACCTCAGTCCTTTCCTCTATCTACTCTACCTCAGTTCTTCCCGCTCCCTACTCTGCCTCAGTTCTTTCCTCTCTCTATTCTATCTCAGTCCTTTCCTCTATCTACTCTACCTCAGTTCTTTCCTCTCCCTACTCTGCTTCAGTCCTTTCCTCTCTCTATTCTACTTCAGTTATTTTCTTTATCTACTCTACCTCAGTTCTTCCCTCTCCATACTCTGCCTCAGTTCTTTCCTCTCTCTATTCTACCTCAGTCCTTTCCTCTCTCTACTCTACCTCAGTTTTTCCCTCTCCCTACTACGCCTCAGTTCTTTCCTCTCTCTATTCTACCTCAGTCCTTTCCTCTATCTACTCTACCTCAGTTCTTCCCTCTCCCTACTCTGCTTTAGTTTTTTCCTCTCCCTACTATGCTTCAGTTCTTTCCTCTCTCTATTCTACCTCAGTTATTTTCTCTATCTACTCTACCTCAGTTCTTCTCTCTCCCTATCCCAACTCCGTTCTGCCCCGACCGTAATGTACCTCCGTTCTTCTCTTTCCCTAGTTTGCCTCTAATTTTTTCCCCTATTTTATCTCTTTTTTCGCGTTCTTTCTGCGGATGCTATATTTTTTCAAATCTTTTAAGCCATAATAAATCGACTTTATCAATGTTCACTTATTTATTGGAGCGATTAATTCAATCACACATAAGTAAAACATGAATTTATTTGAAGAAGTCATATGAAGTGTACTCCAAAGAGAAAAAAAAACTGAACTGGGGTCATTATACATGGAATTTTCTTTTATCATTTATACAAGACATCAACCTATAATCTTTGCGCCTGCTTACTCTCACAATTGGCGATTTGCAACATCGAATTCTCTAGCGAATACGCGATCACGTTCCTGCTCCTCACTTCTGAATTACAAAGACGGACTACGGACGACCGCCTGAACGTTGGACAAAGTGAAGTATTAATAGAGGAGCAGAGCGCTCCAGCACTGACACGTACAGGTAGCATCAACACGGGGCTGACGTGAAGCTCTTACGACTGCAACTAAATCCTATTCCGAGGAATAAAGGAGCACAAAGAAAGGAGGGGGAAGCAATTAAGCGAAAACACTTCACAGACTTGGAATTTAATAACCAAATACAAACGCAAAAGGGCGGAATCGCTTCTTCTTCTTCTTGTGCGCCTCCCGCATTAGTCAAGCGATTCTTAAAACGAATTCTGATTAAGTAAATACGAGAAACTTTCAAGTTCCAACGACCCATAAAATCTACTTCAATCCGACAGCTCTGAAGTAACGTTAAAGATTCAATTATTTATTCCTTCCAAATTATTACTGGCGTACTTCAACCGAACGACTCGTTTATTGGTTTTCTATAACGCAGATCCTAGTTCAAATATAGGCGAGTCCAAGTCGATTTTGTGGTATACCGCCAGATTCTTTCGGGACGCTTCTCAATCAATCCTGTATCAACACTTCATTATCATTGTCCATGAGGAAGTTCCTGACCTTGTCAGCCTTCAATGTCGGTGTGTTTCGCACTTTCCCCCCCCCCCCAAATTTCAAATTTATTCATAATTTACATTTGAATGGTATGAATAGTTACCCGAAATGAGCATGTGCTCGCGCTCGGGTACAATCCGGTACAGCTTACATAAATTTTACAGATGTCAATAACAATGTAGATAATAATAATAATAATAATAATAATAATAATAATAATAATAATAATAATATTAGCCTCTGATTGAGATTCTGACTGACATGTACATATATTAGCAGGCAATACATCTCACTTCTTTAGTAGGTTATTTTACGACGCTTTATCAACATTTTAGGTTATTTAGCGTCTGAATGAGATGAAGGTGATAATGCCGGTGAAATGAGTCCGGGGTCCAGCACCGAAAGTTACTCAGCATTTGCTCATGTTGGGTGGAGGGAAAACCCCGGAAAAAACCTCAACCAGATAACTTGCCCCGACCGGGAATCGAACCCGGGCCACTTGGTTTCGCGGCCAGACGCACTAGCCGTTACTTCACAGGTGTGGACTACATCTCACTTGACAATATGTGCCAGCGGAAGAACAGTTGTTTATATACATCTCAATTCTGATTAGTGGAATATGTAGCTAGTCGGCAATGTATGCAATGGAGGGGGAAAGGGGCTGGCCACCCTACCCCATTAAATCCTGGCCTAGTTGTCTCATAAGTGGTGCCATGTCAGTATCACTTGTGGGGTTCAAGACCTGTCTTAGGACAGTTGACTAAACAAGTTACATCTGATTGAGTTCTGGCTGATACGTACAGTATATCTATTATTAGGCAGTACATCTCACTTGACGATATGTGTCAGAGGAAAAACAGTTGTTTGTATCATGTATCTGAAATCTGATTAGTGTAATATTATGTAGCTAATCGGCGATGTATATATTGGAGGGGGAAAGAAACTGGTCACTCTACCCCATTATCTCCTGGCCTAGTTGCTTCATGAATTTATTTATTTATTAGGTTATTTTACGACGCTGTATCAACATCTAGGTTATTTAGCGTCTGAATGAATGGAAGGTGATAATGACGGTGAAATGAGTCCGGGGTCCAACACCGAACGTTACCCAGCATTTGCTCGTATTGGGTTGAGGGAAAACTCCGGAAAAAACCTCAACCAGGTAACTTGCCCCGACCGGGATTCGAACCCGGGCCATCTGGTTTCACGGCCAGACGCGCTGACCGTTACTCCACAGATGTGGACTGCTTTATGAATGATGCCTTAATGGTGTTACTTATGAGGTTCAAATCTGTCTTCGGACAGTTGACTAAACAATAACAATAATAATAATAATAATAATAATAATAATAATAATAATAATAATAATAATAATAATAAAATATAAGTGACGAAGATGATACAAAGATTGTAATACCAATTAATAAATAATAATAGTAATAAAATAATAATATTAACATTAATAAAATAATAACAGTAAGATTGACAAAATAAATATAGAAACCACTTATCGAGAGTTAACACAATCTTCAAATCTTCTAACATACAACCAGAGGAAGTTAATGCTGAAAAACACGATATCTATGAATCAAACTGTTCAATATTTACAGAATAAATACAGTAAAAATATCAAAACATATTAATCAAATGTCAGTTATAGGTCTCCCTTTGGTGCTAGAGGTATCATATCGGTATATTTTTTTGAATGGCGGGGAAAATATAAATTTTTAGAAATGTCTAGAGACAGAGATAGTGACAAGTACAATCAAGTGTTTCGGTGGCGCTTCTAAGAAATCGTTTGTGTGAAAACATACACTGTTATCTGAATTAATTAAAATGGAATTTGGCAAAAAAACAGAGACAGAGAGAAATTATTACTTAATTATGACATCCACTCGTCCGGTTACTGTGTGCAAGTCGGGGTCTTGAGTTCGACTAATGTTTAAGGCAAGCCGTTCCTCGGTATGAATGAGATGTTCAAAGCTCACTTACATGAAGGCGACTGTGCTCAACCGTAGTTAAGTTCAGTATCGGATTACAAAGAAAAAAGCGTTTCTGTATAACCTTTCTAATTGCAGAGATCAACTACGAGGTTATTTAGCGTCGATGGAATTGGTGATATTTGGCGAGATGATCCCGAGGATTCGCTATAGATTACCTGAAATTTGCCTTGCGGTTGGGGAAAACCTCGGAAAAAACCCAACCAGGTAATCGCCCCCAAGCGGGAATGAACCCGTGTCCAAGCGCAACTCCGGATCGGCAAGCAAGCGCCTTAACCGATCGATCTACCCCGATGGCTAAGAACTAATTTTAAACATTAGGAGACCGATATTGGCATTTCTAAGCTTCAATTCTAAAATAGGCATTTATCACCAAAAATAGGCAATTTTGGGCGCTAGAAAACTTCCATGTCTTAACCCTAAGGCTGTATAATGAATATTTAATTAAAGAGCCTGTAACCTTGAATATAGGAATAAAATAGGAAAAAGGGCGAAGACACAGCTCTACTGATCACATTCACAGTGAAAATCTAAAACACTCAACAATATACTTATTGAATTATATTCCATATTCTCTGTAAATATTTATTTCGCACAGGTAATTACCATACAGATTTAAATATTTCCGAAATACTGGATCCTTTGCTTGTTTTATTTTTTTAAAAGGGAGTTCGCAGTCTATAACTTAATGGGAATCAGTACCCTAGAGCAGTGGTTCCCAACCTCTTTTTTTTATTGACGACACATTTTACTGAATGCCCACGATATCGCGACACACATATTTGTTTTTAATAATAATAACTAGTACTGTACATTTCTTTTGGAGAAAAAGGTGGTGGAACTTTGTGTAGAATATTTTATAACGAGTTGACCTGGTTGGCAACTTGGTATAGCGCTGGCCTTCTATGCCCAAGGTTGTGGGTTCGATCCCGGGCCAGGTCGATGGCATTTATGTGTGCTTAAATGCGACAGGCTCATGTCAGTAGATTTACTGGCATGTAAAAGAACTCCTACGGGACAAAATTCCGGCACATCCGGCGACGCTGATATAACCTCTGCAGTTGCGAGCGTCGTTAAATAAAACATAACATTTTTATAACAAACGGGGAAATGATCACGGGAATTTTCGTCGAACTAAGACTTTCAAGGTCTAAGCGGAATTCGAAGAAAAATTATATTAAAAACGTAGTTATTCACACATATTTCGGTTCCATGATGAAAAATGCAACAAAAAGGTGCCGGAACGCCGTTCCAGTGCGTTCCGGCAGAAAAAAGTATTGATAACAACTTCTATGTAGTGTTGTAGATAGATCGATGTTAACACGCAATCGAAAGTTCTAAAAGAACAAGCAGCAACTTGAGTGTCATTAGAAAAAAAAGAGGTATGTGTAAAAAATCCCAACCTATCTATGTTGGATGTCCGATAAAAGATTATCGTTTTTGAAAACTCGCCTATTTAAATTAATGTGAAGTCTGCGCTTGGTTGGTTGCACAGAGTTTCTCTATACGTGGCCTTATGGTTGAAAAACTGAACTGAGCTTTGTTGCAGGAGTTCACGTTTCATTGGTAAAGTCTGTCTCAAAATAAAATGTACCGTATCAAAGACTTCGATGCAAATAAAAAATGCGTTGTAAAGAGAGTTTCTGAATAGCATAAAATTTATTTTTCAAATCCAAAATATCACGAGACACTCCAGTGAGCTGAGCGACACACCGGTTGGGAACCCCTGCCCTAGAGCACTGTAATCTGATGCGGTCTCTTGCTTTTCAACACCATTGTAGAGACGTTAATACTAGGAATTAAGTTAGAAAGCCAATCACGGTGAACAATAATGATTGACACGGTTACAATATTAGGCCTACATAGAGATTGATGTAGTGAATTCGAATTTTACACGTTTGTTTATTGCCAATGTCATTTCCTGTACTATAGTTGATGAAGGCCAACGTCATGTTGACCCCACGTCACTGGAACACTGACAAATCTACAGGGTTTAAACCGTATGAAGAAATAAAAAATGCTTAATCTCGACGGACGTAAAACTGCGAGGAATAAATTAAAAATAGCTGTTGCAGTCGCATAATTATCTACAGAGATATAAAATTCATTCTTGGATAAATTTATGTGTGCGACGTGTCAAGATCTGTGCAGTTGTTTCGTCTTTATTCTCGAGCTGCCATTTTGATAACTGTTTCCCCGCTCGTTTGGAGACTGTCGAGTGAATTTATAGCTCTCTATAAAGAACAATAAAATTGAAACGAGGAAGGAGTTAAGACGCCAGCATCGTGGGGTTTCATGAGACTCAAAACACACGCCATAAGCAACTTTTATTGGAAGCACTTCGACGTGGAGAGCTACTAAATCTATTTAAAACGTTTGACGAAAAGAAATGCTCAACTGGCTTCCTCAACTCGTGCACAGATATTCTCATCACGTCAGCTCAAATGTATTAAAGTAGTAAAGATGTTAAAGGTACCCATGCGGTGGCTGAGTGGCCAGATATTCATTTTTCATTGAAAAACCCATAGTGACACTTTTGGCGGACAAGGTCGTAATTCAGAATAATTCTTCTCGAGTTCTCAGCCAGGTGAGTTGGACAGTTGCTTCCAAGCTTTCGATGACTATAACCTGGTAAGGTTTATCTTGTCTCAGTAGCAATAAAACCAAGTCCCTTCAAATGAGGGTGGAGATTATAGGAGGGTTGTAAATTTTCAGGATTCCTTTCAAAATCTTGTTATTGTACAGGCTGCCGGAACTCAGTTTCTTGAAAGACAAGCTCAGTGACGGAACTACACAGTACGGGGAGATATATTTTGTTATTTTATTTTGCGCTAAAGAATGTATCAACTAGTCCCTTCTGCCACTGGATGAATGGACGGCACCCCATCGCCATAACAACACAGACGAAGTAAGATATATCTCCTTTCTCTCTCTTTTCACAGCGAGACAAGATACATCACACAGCCTTTATCTCTGCCATCTTCTTCAGGGAATGAAGTATCGTGGGACCATGTCTAGCCGGAATATAAACGTCAGTAGGGCTTCATGTTGCGGGCCATCAGGAGCTAGTTCCTAGTCCCGACCGCCTGCTGCACAGGGACTAGTTCCTCCTGATTGGCCCGCAGCGTTGTTAAATAACTGAATAAAAAGCTAGTAAAACTAGTAAACTAGTATAACTTCCAAATTCACGTCTCACACTTGCATCTGTTTCTAGGTCTACCCATAATAATTGAAGGGTTCAGAGCCATATTGGACCAAGCGCCATATATTAAAAACGTAGGAAACAAGGGTTAAAATTAAGTGAGAACCATAATTTAATGAAACATATAGCAATTAACATAAAGTATGCACATTAAAACTAATTGATATGTCAATCTACAATAAACTATGGTATTCACTTAACTTTAGCCCTTGCTTTTTCCGTTTTTAATAAATGGAACTTGGCCCACTATGGCTCTGAACCCTTCAATTCGTGGGACTTATAAATCGTAATTATCTTCATATTTAATTTGTCTCTAATTGAGTCACTTACACGCAAACATTCACATGGGGGCAGATAAAAAATTATTTTTTTTCTTCCACCATATTAATAGTGTGAAAGCAAGTGATTATACAAATTTTGGCCACTCGAGCGCAATTACGAAGGCCGTAAAAATAAGTTTCTCTGGGGACGTTTACAGAAAGAAAACACAATTTCATGGAAAGATTTATTGGAACAGATACAGCAATTGTTGAGCTATTTTTCCACATATTCCCCACCGGAAATGAGACATCTGTCATACCGTAGGATCAATTTTGTATCCCTGTGTTGTAGAAATCTGCCGTTTGTGAACGGAACCAGTGTGTGACAGTCATCTATACCTCTCTGTCGATCCCATGGTACGACAAATGTCTCATTTCCAGTGGAGAATATGTTGAAAAATAGCTCAACAGTTGTATCTATTCCAATAAATTTTTGCAATAAAATTATGTTTTCTTTCTGTAAACGGCTTCAGGGAAACTTATTTTTTTCGGTCCTCGTAATTGTGCTCGAGTTGCCAAAATTTGTACAAGCATTTATTTTATTATTATTATTATTATCATTATTATTATTATTATTATTATTATTATTATTATTATTTCACGGCGGAAGAAAAAAATAACTTTTTTATTTGTCTCCATGAGAATAGGTATTTGCTTCTTACTGTTACTTTTTAAGCTCCTGGAGGGAAGGTGAACCCATTGCACTGTATTAATCCTACATGGTTAAGTGCCTGTTGTGCTAACCCACCTTCCTAGGCGCATTCTGCTTCATACCCGCAAGCTACATTAACATTCTCTACGTACCCAGGACCCTAGCCTAGACCTCTCCATTTGTTGCTAGACGGAGATCGGAAATGTTATGGAATGAATTGGGGAAACAGGAGAACCTCGTGAAAAACTCCAACCGCTATCTTGTCCGTCACAAATATCACTATTGATTTGTTATATGAAAACCCCTGGCAGACCCAGGCGACCTCCGCGAGAAGCCGAACATCTGACCTCTCTTAGCCACTACAGAGATTCCCTCTTGTTCTTAGTGCAATTAAATGCAGAGTAAATCGCATTTCTGATGTGTCCAGTCTCTGCTCATCTTTTTTTTTTTTTCCAGGTCCATGTTTCATCATAATATATGTATGAAGACTAGTTTTGCGGTAATATTATATATTTTGTTTAATTTCACGTTCCTGTTTAATGGATTATCGGTTTATAAAGGTCTAAATCCAACAACTTCATTGTGATATAATCTCTATTAAAACATTCCCATTCACTACCGTCAATAAAAACTTCAAGAGTGAAGAATCTATTGAACTTCGTGTTGTCCTTGAAAGTTACAAACTCATGGTGTATACATAAATAACTGACTGTTGTACTTCAGTGTAAATATATATTCATATTTTAAAATGTTACTTTTATTGAAACCAGGATTTTAAAAGCAGTGGTTTGCAAATTCTGCGAACTTAAATATAACTAATACAAATGTTAACATCATTTTAACTGAACTTTGGTTATATATTTAAGAGAAGCCTACTTTTAATTATATTAAGATATTTCATGCTTTAAAGAATGAAAAAATATATAATATTCAGAATTTAAATATATAACATATTAGTACGGATATTTCGAAAGAACCTCGAAACTTAGTTTCACCAACGACATAATGAAATACATGTTCAATAATTCATTTTCTTTTATTTTAGTAGGTTATTTTACGACGCTTTATAAACAGCTTAGGTTATTTAGCGTCTGAATGAGATGAAGGTGATAATGCCGGTGAAATGAGTCCGGGGTCCAGCACCGAAAGTTACCCAGCATTTGCTCATTTTGGGTTGAGGAAAAACTCCGGAAAAAACCTCAACCAGGTAACCGTTACTCCACAGGTGTGGACTCAATAATTCATGCAATGACTAGTTCCTACTCAGTATGTGAAACATACTCTCAATATTCAAAACTAAGATTAATTAATATCACATTTGATATTCATTACATTATTCAATGTGCAACTTCTATGATTTTTTGTTCCTAATCAACTGATTTATCACTGCGGAAAATTCCAAAACAATGCAATACTTATGAGAAAAATGTACTTAATTAATAGTGGAACTTTTAGAAATTTTTTTTATGAAACAACTCATATTATAATGTCTTGTCTTGTAACGTTACAGAACTGAAACAAGGTATTCGTTGACTTTTATATTGTTCTTAAGTTAAGCAGTCTGAAAAAGTTTGAAATTAAACTAAAATAATTTAGACGCACCTGAAATGTCGGAGAGAGAGAAAATTTCAATTTCATCGATGATGATGATGATGATGATGATGGTGATGATTATGATGGTGATGATGACGATGACAACGGTTACAATTAATTTATAACTTCGAAATAACGATACGAATAATGGAGCTGCTCCAGGAATATTTGGTCCTATATATCAGTAGTGTCAGAGTTGTAAGCTCCGAAACCGGTTGTGGTGCTAGAGACGTCCAGTCGGAGCGTGAACTTGCTTATGTCTGTGGAAGCACCGGAGCTCGCAACGAGTTCTAGTGGAGCGCTCCGCTCCGTTTAGGCTGTGTCTGACAACGCTGCTATAAATCATCTTTGGCCATAATTTAGCATTTCTACTTGGAACAAATTATTCGATTTGATCCTCAGTGTGCAGTGTAGCAAGCAAACGCTTTATCCATTAGGAGAAAATATTGCCATTTAATGTCAAAAATTAATCATCTTTTTCAATTATGGTGAATGGAAAATCGTGAGAGAAGGAGGAGAGGGGAGTGGAGGGGGAGAGACAGACACAGGGTGAGAGAGAGAGAGAGAGAGAGAGAAACATGGAGACAGAGAGAAATATACAGAGTAACGAGTTGTAATTATTTAGTCTTTCCAATTTATCGAATTAAATTTGTGAAATGTCTTCTGAAGTAAAATAACATACTATACACCTCTTACTTATAAATTACGTACGAATGCACTAGGCAACGACATACATATCCATTACGGTACAGCGGAATATACAACTTCCACGATGTAGGAGCAAAAAGCTATTTCGCCAAGTAATGTCGCCAGAGATATATCTGATATCTTTTATACCTCTTACAAAAGTTTACTTTTCTGAAGCACTCTACAAAGTTTAAGAAGTTCAAGATTTCTAAATCACTACCAAAATGGGTTTATAAATTGAACGAGGTGCTTGAGAGAAGATAGTTTGAGATTCAGCACCGTAACAGGATGCTACACTTTTAAAACTTCCGAACAAATTATGCTTCGCCAAATACAAACTCCTTAACATAAAGTCTGTACGCCCTTTGAAGACACATCGCTTTTAGTATTAAATTGTACGTAAATTCAAGGCACCGTTCAAAGCAAAGTTTGTTGACACTGTGGTACTGCAAGACGTGTGTGATAATTTGGCTAAGGAAAGCAGAATTATACATCGTGGAGGTTAGCGGCAGAATTTGTGCTGTAACTCTCACCACTTAACTTTCCACTTGTGCTAACTCCATTCCCGAGGGAGAACAGCAAACTACTTATTTCGTGTACATGAATTTGAACTTCGGCCAGCTACGGTGTGTGACAAATTCAAGATGCAGCTTTAATGCAATGTTAATATTATCATGACCAAGGGTTCGAACCTTCCCTAAAGTAACGATATGTAAGAGTAACAAATGAAGGGTTCAGAGCTATAGTGGGCCAAGCGCCATTTATTAAAAACGGAGAAAGCAAGGATTAAAGTTAAGTGAATGCCATAGTTGAATGAAGATTGACATATCATTTAGTTTTAATGTGCATACTTTATATTACTCGCTATGTGTTTCCATTGAATTATGGTAATAACTTCATTTTAACCCTTGTTTGCTACGGTTTTAGTAAATGGCGCTTGGCCCACTATGATTCTGAACCCTTCAAATATACTGGGATAAACTCTGGAATCGAGTTCTTCACACCAAAACAAGAAAGAAATGTTATATAAACATATAAATGGAAATGACTGGTTGATGAGTTATTTAATAAAGACAAAATATAGTGTTAGCTATTTTAGTTCAAATAAATGGAACACATTTATAATTACACATTAACAAATGTTCGAAACTCTCAATTCACAGTAACTGCTCAAAATGTCCCCCATCTGCTTCAACGCACGCAGGGACACGTCGGATCATGGACTGTCTCACCCTTTCGAAAACCCCAGGACAGTGTCGAATAGTTTCGCACACTCTTACAACACGTTCTTGAAGTATATCTTCATTTGAAATGTTTGTCGCATAAACTAGGGCTGTTAGTTGTCCCACAGGTAAATATCTAAAGTTCGAAAAAATTAAGGTCGGGCGAACGTGCAGGCCAAGGAACTGGTATTCCCTTACCTATCCATCTGTCATGGTAAATATCTTATTGACTAGTGCATCTCGAACAATAAGGCTGAAATGTTCTGGTTTCCTGATTCGGTTGTCTTCGGTCTGGGAACACCATCTGGTACATTAGCGCGACCGTACATAAAAATCATACATGCCTACTCACGAAATTGATATCATGCCATGGTTAGGCACTCAAATGTACTGAACTGTAGTACAAGTTAAATGTACGAAACAGACTAATCAAGAGTGTAAATAAATTTCCTTCGGAATGCATAGTAATCTAGAGTGCAATGCACGTAAGTAGACAGAGTGTATCGATAACATCAATCAATTGTCTTGAGAAAGTTAATTATTATTTGTAAGAAACCTAAGTTGATGGATTGTACCTCGAAATTAATTGAATGTCATCTTTCAACAATGTCTTATAAACCAGGCATTATGTGTATAATACCGTACATTACTCTTTTTGTTTTAAACTGTATTCCATTTATCTATTCTATAGAACCGGACGTCGAGTGGCTATGAATATGGGAGGACAGACAAAAGATACACGATCGCGCTCTTGCAACGGAATTTTGGGCAGTGAGAAAGAATATATGTGAAGTCCAAGCTTTTGGCCACTTGTCTCACTCCGTTTTTCACCGTTCGTTCGAAGAAATTAAGAGAATTATTAACGAGAAAGTCCCGCGCCGTGGCGTCGTGGTCTAAGGCATCCTGCCTAGGACTCACGTTACGAAATGCGCGCTGGTTCGAGTCCTGATGAAGGAAGAGATTTTCTCATGAAATTTCGGCCAGTGTATGGGACCGGTGCCCACCCAGCATCGTGATGCACAGCTACGATAGGTAGCGAAATCCGGTTGCGAAAGCCACCTATAACGGCTGGGAGGATCATCGTGCTAACCACACGATACCTCCAGTCTGGTTGGATGATCGTCCACCTCTGCTTCGGCATGTGGGCGTGAGGCCAGCAGCCGGCTGATCGGTCTAGGCCCTTCACGGGCTGTAGCGCCACGGATTATTATTATTATTATTATTATTATTATTATTATTATTATTATTATTATTATTATTATTATTATTAACGAGAAAAGCCGAAAATAGACGTAATCTAATTGCTACCACATGAGGGGGAGGAATGTCGCAAACACGATCCGCACCACGGCTGAACAGCAATAGAGCAGAGTCGCCCCGAAGATCTTAAAAGCCTCGGAAAAGCGAGTGGTAAGAGGGGTAGTCTCTATTCTCGCTAGACAAGGGACCCGAATCCTTGCACTGGGCGAATGACGATCGAGTAAGCTCGCCCAGAAATACTCAAGGCGACACGGGGAAACCAAGGCTCCGATATGTAGAGGATTAATTTGTGAAATATCGAAATTTATGTGGGGTAACATGTAGGTCCGAGGCCCATTTCTTTTAAGGCTCATTCCGACATTTGTATTAGGCCTCAGGAAACCCACGGAAAACCACAGGTAGGATGAATTATCTCAATTTATTAACGAGATTGGCCAATTAGCTTTAAAGTAACTGTAATAAAATATGCCGCGATCGGCCCTGAGGGCATAATGTGGGGAAAGGTGGGTATTCTAACAAAGGGGGAATTAAATGTAATGGTGAAAGGACAGGACTATTAGAAAGAAAGTCGCTATTAACGAGCTTACTGGTGTTTGGCGACAGTCCGGCTTCATCGACGTTACATAAATTCGCATGGTAAATAGTCGTTAATAATCCGTGAAATATCTATAGCTACCACATGTCAATGGAAGAACTCAGATTTAAATACCATTAAAACTAATATTTTAGATCTGGGAATTTGAAGTACATGAAGAAGTACATTGTATATCTGAGGATGACAGTAACAGTCCACACCTGTGGAGTAACGGTCAGCACGTCTGGCTGCGAAACCAGGTGGCCCGGGTTCGAATCCCGGTCGGGGGTAAGTTATCTGGGTGAGGTTTTTTCCGGAGTTTTCCCTCAATCCAATACGAGCAAATGCTGGGTAACTTTTGGTGCCGGATCCCGGACTCATTTCACCGGCATTATCACCTTCATTTCATTCAGACGCTAAATAACCTAGATGTTGATACAGCGTCGTAAAATAACCCAATTAAAAAAGTAACAGACGAGCGGATATAGTTGCTCTTAATAGACAAAACAAGAAGGCAGTAATATTAGACCCAACTGTACGGTTCGAAAAGGATGTATCTCGAGCATTAGCGGTTGATCAAGAAAAACAAGTCATTTACCGCCCATGTGTTCCTCACTTGAGTGAGAGATATAATGCAATTTATTGATTACACATGGGAGGTGAAGGGTTTGCTTTTTGGTGCCCGCGGATCGGCGTATAAATATACTACTAACATTTTAGAACACTATATGACATCCCAAGATATTGAAAATATTTTTTTTAAATATATTAAAGAAATCCATAGGCATTTTACAGAATTATTTATGTAATGTTTAATTTTTTGAACTTTCTAAATTGTAAATTTTACTATGATTGCTACCTACTGTATTAATTTCTTTCTCCATTTCATATATGCATTTTTTTAATTGTTTTCCGGACCCATGTGGTCACCTGTTATGACAGGCGGATATAAAATAATAATAAAAAAAAAAACAGTCCGGATCAGCTTACTTAATGATCTAAGAGTGAAACCTAACCATTTTCCCTCCAATGTTAGTGGATTGTGGTGATTTTCTAGTTTGCAGGTTGAATATTATTTTGCCAACTTCATTTCAAATTTCGGTACTGGGAAATACCACAACTGGTAATGATATTCTAACTGTTATGTTGGTAGGAGTGACAGTTGTCGTGGTAGTGCAAATTCTGAAAACTCAAATTGTGCTAGATTTCTGACTTAATGGAAGCTAGTGAAATTTGAAAATACTAATAATTAATTAATATCAGTATTAATATTAATACATAATAGTTATTTTATGTGTTGCGTTGTGGTTACGATTCAAGATTATAGACAGGTAAGTGTAAATAAACATAGCATACGGAGTGATACAAGCACAGGGATAATCGATACAAATACCATTTCACATTTTAATATTAATTTCTCTCGTGTTTAGATTTTTATTACAATAATGTCAAAGACAGGAAATAACATGGCAGTGACTCCTACAAGAAAGAAATCGTGTGCCATTCAGAGTAGGCCACGCTTCAGGAATCTATAGTTAATGAGCTGAAGGAAGACAGCATTTACAACTACAGTAGCAAAATTATTAGAAGTAGGTATTTTTAAGCATATATTTCAAAGTGGCATTCGGGTTTCGGAGTTTGTACTAATCATTTCGCGTGATCAAAGAAAATACATTTTTAGGTTAGGTCTCGTGAATCGTAAACAACTGTTTAGTCAAAACAATTTCATGTTGTCAAACAAAATACATTTTAATATTAGATCATATTAATCTACTAATGACAAACATAATGTGCGAGAGGTTCAGAAAGAAAATAGTCTTTCACAAATTATTGTTGAACCATTTAGAAAATACTTCCCAACATAAAGATGACATGTGGTAAACAAGTAGCCTAAATAAGCAAGACATAGTTATTGTTAATATTATTGTACTACATGGCATTGTGATTTTACCTCTTTTGGTAATATTTGGTATTAGTTGCAAACACTGAAGAGACGGCCTAAGTAGCCTTTTCGGAACTGTTCTTACGTGATCCTTACTATAAATGAGATCTCTTATGCGAATTTAATTATTTGACTCGGGACTGTGCTTTATCCCTGTGGATGAGTGGGTAAGATCAATAGGCCTAAGTGTCACAAGGATTATTGTAAGTCGTCTTAAGGAAGAAGGGAAAATTAAACTGTCCATAACGTACGTAAAATACTGAAAGTGTTTTCTACCAAAAATATTGGAATAACGATCATGACAACATTGCGGCGAAGCCGACTTAATAGATGGCAGAGATTCAATCATAGCAAATGGGTGTGGTTGCACAAAAGCGTGAAAATAAATTCCTGTCATCGGTTTATAAATCGTATGAAAGCGTACGCAGATAGACTAATAATGTACGTTTTCTAGAGTCGTAACAACGTCAATTTGTGCAACAAAAGTGCTTTTTGCAAGGCAAATTTGTCATGTTGCCCCTGCCCCAGAAATGAAAGCTCCGGAGCTTAATAAATAGCCGCCTCCAAGTCTTGAACTGCGAGTCTTGCAAACACGAGGCCCTCACGCTGTGGGGTCTGTACGCCTCGGTGATTCAGAGTCTAGTAATGGGCTTGTAACCTACAGCCACTATTCTATTTTTTCCCCTCCTGAAATAAGAAAGGATATATTGCACCCGCTATAGATACCCTACATTTACTGGTCATATCATAATTTAACCCTCTCCCGCTCCTTTAGATGGGTGTGTATTCGGCAGCGAGCCAGAATTTTCAGACCACGTGTATGTTTTTCTTTTCTTTTTATTATCATAAAATATCGAAAACAGAGCAAAGGCAGACACAGTAATTTGTTGTTCAAACGTCGGCCCGGCGCCTATTCTGTATCACTATCCTAAATTTTAGGCCTTTCCCCATTTCTTCTTCTCCTAATCTTGGCTAAGCTCCATTCAATATAGCCAAGGGCTACACAATCTAATAAAATGACCTGATTTCTAACACCGCCAACAAAATGTTCAGGAAATGCATTAATGTTTGTGGCTCTTATGCAACATTCCTACTTTTTAAGTTTCAGTTGCGGTACTGTCATCTACTTCTAGCGTTGGTGAACGTCGTTCTGTGAAGAAAGGTACAGGTCGGTTCTGAGTCCTACATTCCTGAATTGATGGTGACGTCACTTAGAAATAATCAGAAGAGGAAGGAAAGTGGAGATTATTGCCGAAGAGTGCTTCTCATAGGTATTATCTTTCTTATTCTTCTTCAGGCGCTACGAAGACATTTCGGCCTTTCTTTGGACCAACAATAGACTCTTCAAATTGTGGGCTTCCAGGACCAATCGAATACGTCACAGGACTAGTACAGTAACTAGTACACCTAATATTCATTCCATACAAGAAAACTCCGGAAAATGCGACATGCATCAATATGTGTGGAGCAGAGACGTGACATAACAGACAATTATTTTAAACTAACAACTCAACATAAACCATCGAATACATGCAGAATTTTTACAAGAATGTCCACGTAAGGCAACGGAATTTTTCTAAAAGATTTTCCCTTACGGTGTTTGAGCTGTGAATCACCGGCAACTCGCAGCAATAAAATTCTCGCCTATATTACAGAATTACTATAGGCTACAGTACGTACAGTATGTCGCAGGACGTTAACAACACGCAATTTAACACAGTACAGTACGAACAGTAAACAGAGCAAACAGTATAAGGAGTAAACAGAAACTGATTGACCAAACACCGTTCCCATCTCGGTGCTTGGATTAGTGTTTTGAGTGGTGATGCATCCACAGATAAATTACATAATATCCTTGTTATGTTATCACGCTCCACTGGCAACGTCAGTGTTCGATCCCGCCTAAGAATCACATCCTTTCTTGGACAGCCTTAATTGGTTTTCCAACTGTTTCACGTAACGTACAGTATTTCAGTGTCGCGTTTAGGAAAACAACAGATTTCTCACTAAGACATAAAATATAAACAACAGGTTATGCTTTCAGATAGAAAACTAATTAAAGTCGTGTTCTAGCGCCATAATGGTCCCTTGTCCTGTAGCCAACAGGAAGTGTTTCGGACAAGTGCACTTGCTGACATGCGGAGTCTCCTCCTATGGAATGAAGGTTAGTTCTGTGGACTGCCTATAAAATATCTGCCCACGCCGGGAAGGGAACTATGGACAGTTTGGATGGGAAGCGCAGACGCTATTCACTGAGCCACAGAGGCGATCACTTACAGATATTAGGCTTACTACTGCAATAAACATGTGAGGCTGAGATTAAGGAAAGGGAAACTAATAGCAAGAAGATCGAGACTGAGGTTGAAGAAATGGAGACTAAGAGGAAGGAGATGGAGGCTGAGACTAAGGAAATAGAGACAAACAGTAAGGACATCGAGGTTGAAATTAAAGAAATAGAGACTAAAAGGATGGAGGCTGAGATTAAGGAAATATAGACAAACAGTAAGGACATCGAAGTTGGAATTAAAGAAATAGAGACTAAAAGGAAGGAGATGGAGGCTGAGATTAAAGAAATAGACACAAACAGTAAGGACAGCGAGGTTGAAATTAAAGAAATCGAGACTAAAAGGAAGGAGATGAAAGATGAGATTAAAGAAATAGACACAAACAGTAAGGACATCGAAGTTGAAATTAAAGAAATAGAGACTAAAAGGAAGGAGATGAAGGATGAGATTAAAGAAATATAAACAAACAGTACGGACAGCGAGGTTGAAATTAAAGAAATAGAGAATAAAAGGAAGGAGATGGAGGCTGAGATTAAAGAAATAGACACAAACAGTAAGGACATCGAAGTTGAAATTAAAGAAATAGAGACTCAAAGGAAGGAGATGGAGGATGAGATTAAAGAAATAGAGATTAAAAGGAAGGAGATGGAGGCTGAGATTAAATAAATAGAGACAAACAGCAAGGAGATCGAGATAATGATTAAAGAAACAGAGATAAACAGTAAGGACTCGAGGTTGAAATTAAAGAAATAGACTAAAAGGAAGGAGATGGAGGCTGAGATTAAGGAAAGAGACAAACAGCAAGGAGATCGAGATAGTGATTAAAGAAATAGAGACAAACAGCAAGGAGATCGAGATAATGATTAAAGAAATAGAGATAAACAGAAAGGAGATCGTGGTTGAAATTAAAGAAATAGAGAATAAAAGGAAGGGGATGGAGGCTGAGATTAAAGAAATAGACACAAACAGTAAGGACATCGAAGTTGAAATTAAAGAAATAGAGACTAAAAGGAAGGAGATGGAGGATGAGATTAACGAAATAGAGACTAAAAGGAAGGAGATGGAGGCTGAGATTAAAGAAATAGAGACAAACAGCAAGGAGATCGAGATAATGATTAAAGAAATAGAGATAAACAGAAAGGAGATCGTGGTTGAAATTAAAGAAATGGAGACAAACAGCAAGGAGATCGAGATAGTGATTAAAGAAATAGAGACAAACAGTGAGAACATCGAGATTGAAATTAAAGAAATAGAGACTAAAAGGAAGGAGATGGAGGCTGAGATTAAGGAAATATAGACAAACAGTAAGGACATCGAGGTTGAGATTGAAGAAACAGAGACTAAAAGAAAGAAGATGAAGGCTGAGATTAAAGAAATGGAGACTACGAGAAAAGAAATAAAGACTGAGTGGAGGGTAAGGAACCTATAATGGAGACTTAAAGGAAGGTGAAACAAGGTGAAAGATGCTCAGAATAAAATTTCAGTAGTTGAGGAAAACATTCTAGAATCTTAAATTAAATGGAGATGGAGAAACAACAGATGGAAGGATAGAGAAAGAGGATGAATAGAGAAAGGAACTGCATAATTACAGAATAAATTTGATAAGTTGAAAACAGGTAATTTCCTTTAAGAAATGTTATATCAATACATTTGGGTGTAATTATATTTTTTAACATTTCCAATAGTTAGTTAGTCTTCCAAATGTTCATGTTAAAGGAAAAGGAAATAGTAGGAAGAAATGGAGGAGAAAACGCGATGAAATTAGGCAGAAGCAGGATTAGCTTTCAGGTCAGAAATTATTGATTTCGCGTGGCCTAGTGCTACCTGTCTGCGTGCGTAACACACCCCTCCACAGCAGATCCCAGGTGACACGACTGTAATTGGAGAGCCACGGGATCAAGGGCCGAGTGCCTCAACTTGGCTCAGTGATGCTCTATTGTTTATCTCGCGAGCTGTCGAAGTGAGCAAGAGCTGCTCGTCTCCTGTTGACTAGCAACAGCCGGAACCCGAAGCAACTCAAGTCCACTTACAGAGAGCAAGCGAGTAGTATGCAGATTCCAACTCATTGTTTATACACTAATAATTTATTTACGCTTCGGTAAATTGCGAGTAAATACTGTGTTACAGTCCTGTTATATTTACTCAAGCATGTTTCATTACTGTCGAAAAGGGGAAGCCACAAATGGGAAAGGCAATATTTCACTTAAACCCACACCAATTTATAGAGTTTCAAGAGTGAAATTCGCCACTTAGATTATGCCTTTAAGGGTATATGTATGTGAATGACCACAAATACGAGTATTATCAGAAAGTGCAGGCTCTAAATTAAAAAAAAAATATAAGAAAATGAACTCACAATTGGACAAAAATTACTAGGTATCACAACAAGACTTATTAGTAGTTTTATCAAAGTATAAAAAAAAAAAACAAATTCTGCAGTTACATCATTTGGTAACTATAACAATGTTATGGTCTCTCTGACATATTTAATATTTTTCCTGCGTGTAATAAACAGTTAAATCTGAAAAGTAAACTACTCTCAGATATGTAAAGTTGTTTATTTTAATACAATTAACTTTTTATTTGTCCTATATAAAATATATTAAAATTTACATAATGTTTTGTGACCTCATTCTTCTACTTTCTATTTTCAAAGAAATGGACATTATTGTAGTCTATATCTTGCATAAATACATCATAAATAAGTGTACAAAATTTCAGAATTCTATCTCTAATGGTTGTGGAGTTATGAAATTGTGAAAATTTTCAAATTCTGAAAAATTTAATGTAAAGTAAAAAGTTAATTCTAAAAAATATTATTAGTAACCTTTTTTATACTTTTATCAGATATTTAAGTTCTAATAAGTCTTGTTGTGGTACCTTGTGATTTTTGTCCAATTGTGAATTCATTTCCTTATAAAATTTTAGAAATTTAGAGCACGCATTTTCTGATATTATTTGTGGTCGTTCACGTACATATACCCTTAAGTGGCCAGTCATTTAAAATACTTCTTAAAACAGTTATACTGGGTGTTCATTTCAAAGTGTGTCATGACGTTACTGTTGTTGGGTCACCGATTTGAAGCGAGTTTCAGCTTATACGTTAGAGAAGTTGCCTATTATTTAAGGCGTTCTTCAATCTGAACTTGAGAATGTGTACGGTATAACTTGAACGTCGTAGCAACAGATGGCGGTCTGTACGGTCTGTGTGCTACCATAACCTCTTTCGAACTGTGTTTTGCGCCGGCAAGTCGTAGGCAGGGTATTTGTTATCATCGGTTGCGAACGGTAACATTCCACAACACAAATCAAATGCTCCGTGTCCATGTTGACCGTCGAAGTTAATGTCAACAAATACGTAAGTAATCGTCTTAACCCTCTCCCCATATCCCGACAGTACGTATTTCCAAACAGTTCACATTCCTGCCACTACCGGCGTTACCGTACGTATCGGTACGTACACTTCAGAATGAACGCCGTACTTGCTAGGCAACTTCTCTGCCTCTTAGATTATACACCTCTGCGGAAGTGTAGGAAGATTGAATTTTCTAGGCTCATCGGCTAGCCACATGACGGCATACAGCGAGCCATGACACATTTTGAACTGAACACCCAGTAGTTATTGATATTGATCAATAAGGACAAAATTTCCATGCAAATGCATGTTTTATGCAAGCTGCTACAGTTCTCACACTTTGTAAACACCCGTTTCATGTCTCAGCGAGTTGAAATAAGTAGCTATACTTTTTTTCATGCATATTTGCACGTATTGGCCTTTTTATATATACATACGAATGTATATCATGCATAATGCTTGTTTTTAAGATGTTAGGTTTAATAAAGCATATTTGGAGGTTTATCTTGCATAAGTTATTCTTTATTTTTTATAGTTTTAGTAAACAGTTTACGTCAAATCGAATAATACTGTACTGCATTTTATAAACGTTGCCTCATAGGGCCGTATTCATGAACGTCACTTGAACTTCACTGTCACATACATCCGACTTTAATAGGTAGAAAGCTCAGAATTTGTATTCAGAGTTACAATTTAACTTACACTTGAGTCGTAACTTAGCCAAAAGCTAGTAAGATTGAAGATACGTGAAGACCAACCTTATACTTCAATTAGAGTCATAAACAGGCTAACGCTCTTATTGCATCTGACTCCTCATTTATTGAAATATTAGGTAAGACGTAATAACAAAATAGGAAAAATGGTCTTCCATTATAAGAGAAATGAAAAAGCAAAAAAAGAAACATATAGCACCTACGTCATATATAGAGGGTTTACCTATGATAATGAAACATAGTTCAAGGGGAACAGAACGGATCAACAGGCTTAGCACATGATGATAATTATGATGACAACATAGTATGACTCAGATAAGCAAACAGCTAGCTTATACTGGGTGTTCATTTCAAAGTGTGTTATGACGTCACTGTTGTGAGTCAGTGATTTGAAGCGAGTTTCAGCTTTTATGTCAGAGAAGTTGCCTATTAATCAAGGCGTTCAATCTGAACTTGAGAACGTGTTCGGTATAACTTGAACGTCGTAGCAACAGATGGCGGTCTGTACGGTCTGTGTGCTACCATAACCTCTTTCGAACTGTATTTTGCGCGGGAAAATCGTACGCAGGGTATTTGTTATCATCGGTAACGGTAACATTCCATAACACAAATCAAATGCTCCGTGTCCATGTTGACCGCCGAAGTTAATGTCAAGAAATACGTAAGTAATCGTCTTAACCTTCTCCCCATTAAGAAAAAAACTCACCACAGTACGTGTTTCCAAACAGTTCACATTCCTGCCATTACCGGTGTTACAGTGCGTTTCGGTAAGTACTCTTCAGAATGAACGCCGTACTTGCTAGGCAACTTCTCTGGCACATAGGTAATATGCCTTTGCGGAAGTGTAGGAAGATTGAATTCTCTAGGCTCATCGGCTAGCCACATGACGGCATACAGCGAGCCATGACACACTTTAAACTGAACACGCAGTATAATAATGTATAATCGAGACGTTCTTTTGATTTGACAGCAGCATTAATAATGAGCTGAATGAATAAAAATCGTGTGCTACTTCCATGCGATCTGCGGTTAGGATTAGATCTTCATCAGATATCGCACAATAAATAACATCTACCTCCATTGGCAGCAAGCCTGCAACAGTAGTGACATTTTATGTATCCTGACAGATTTAAACGCCTGATGATGTTGTTCATAGTGACCCACCTAACACACATGTCGGTGGGGTTGCCGAACGGGATGATGAGGCCATATCATGTTCTCCTGATGCCAACATGCCACAATGGCACATGATATAATGGACCGGCGACTGAAAAAAATGTTATCGACATCTGGAAAACACGTAGGATTTCGCATGAATGTCATTCTGTTACATGAATCCGCTTGTTCCAATAATTCAGAGCAAATCTGTCCGCGTCATTTTGGTACCCATTTGCAACTTTACTATTTTTTTTATTCAGAATTCGCTTTTTAAAAATAGTCTCATAGCGCAACGATAATTATTTAATGTATTACCCTGTGTGTTAGGAACTGAAACTGAGAGGTTTACAAATAAAACGCCATATTTGTTAATGCATTGCATTCAGATACAATCGATGAATAAAAATACTTGATAAAATCGACGGAAGAGGATTCTTTATATATCGTCCAACTTTTCCCATAGCGTCAGGGCAACTGTCGTCAGAGTCACTGAGAACTCACATCATCGGGCAACCCAGACATTTTTTTTTTATCAAATTGTGATTTTACGCGCAAAAACAAACATAATTTGTATGCAACTTTTTTATTAAGCCTGTATTTTAAGTTTATCCGTACTTTAAGTTTATGTGGAAGCTAAAAGAAAGCAATCTGACATGTGTTTATATTTATAGTACAGTATGTTTATACTAAGGGCTAACAAAATCAATCTGACATCTGTATTTATATTTATAGTAGGCCTACAGTATGTTTATATTAAAGGCTAACAAAACCAATCTGACATGTGTTTATATTTATAGTACAATATGTTTATATTAAAGGCTAACAAATCCAAACTGCAAATCAAGCTTTCAGGTATAACTCCCTGTGAAGTTGATTTGAATAATTTCGAGGGAAAGATTGTTCCGGGGCCTGGTATCGAACCCGGGACCTTCGGTTAAACGTACCAACGCTCTACCAACTGAGCTACCCGGGAACTCTACCCAATTTGGATCGGTGTCTGGTAGAGTTCCCGGGTAGCTCATTTGACAGAGCGTTGGTACTTTTAACCAAAGGTCCCGGGTTCGATACTCGGCCCCGGAACAATTTTTGCCTCGAAATTATTCAAAAGCAATCTGACTTCTATGTTTTATTTATAATACAGTGTTTTTATATTACAGGCTAACAAAAGCAATCTGACATCTGTATTTATATTTATAGTACAGTATTTTTATATTAAAGGCTAAAAAAGCAATCTGACATCTGTGTTTATATTTATAGTACAGTATGTTTTATTACAGGCTAACAAAAGCAATCTGACATGTTTATATTTATAGTACAGTATGTTTATATTACAGGCTAACAAAAGCAATCTGACATGTTTATATTTATAGTACAGTATGTTTATATTAAAGGCTAACAAAAGCAATCTGACACCTGTGTTTATATTATACTGGGTGTTCAGTTCAAAATGTGTCATGGCTCGCTGTATGCAGTCATGTGGCTAGCCGATGAGCCTAGAGAATTCAATCTTCCTACACTTCCGCAGAGGTGTATAACCTGTGAGTCAGAGAAGTTGCCTAGCAAGTACGGCGTTCATTCTGAAGAGTACGTACCGATACGTACGGTAACGCCGGTAGTGGCAGGAATGTGAACTGTTTGGAAATACGTACTGTCGGGATATGGGGAGAGGGTTAAGACGATTACTTACGTATTTGTTGACATTAACTTCGACGGTCAACATGGACACGGATCATTTGATTTGTGTTGTGGAATGTTACCGTACGCAACCGATGATAACAAATACCCTGCGTACGACTTGCCGGCGCAAAACACAGTTCGAAAGAGGTTATGGTAGCACACAGACCGTACAGACCGCCATCTGTTGCTACGACGTTCAAGTTATACCGTACACGTTCTCAAGTTCAGATTGAAGAACGCCTTAAATAATAGGCAACTTCTCTGACATATAAGCTGAAACTCGCTTCAAATCGGTGACCTAACAACAGTGATGTCATGACACACTTTGAAATGAACATCCAGTACTACAGTACGTTTATATTACAGGCTAACAAAAGCAATCTGACATGTTTATATTTATAATACAGTCTGTTTATATTAAAGGGTAACAAAAGCAATCTGACATGTTTATATTTATAACACAGTATGTTTATATTAAAGGGTAACAAAAGCAATCTGACTTCTGTGTTTATACTTATAGTACTTAGCTGACTCGTATGTTTATATTTATAGTACAGTATTTTTATGTGAAAAATATACAAAAAATCTGATTTTATGTTCATGTTGAAGGTAAACAAAATCAATCTGATTTATGTTTACGTTTACAGTACAGTGTGTTTATGTTAAAGGCAAGGAAAATTAATCTGACTTCTGTGTTTACAGTATGTTTATGTAGATAGTAACAAAAGAAATCTACATTAAAATACTACACAGAATTAACGTGTAGGTCTATTTTTTTTTTCAATTTTGTTAACACTTTATAAAAATAAGAGTTTGATAAAAAATGTTTAAAAGGTTGTTTATTTTTGTGCATAAAATCAGAATGTCGTGAAAAAAGTTTGAGTTCTCGTTAAAAAAAATTGACCTTAAAATTATATGAATACCTTCCACTAAATCAAAAATAGTTAATGCCATTTTGTCCCTTTCAAAAGAATAAACATTTGTTCAAAACTTTATTCTAGCAAACGTGTTGTTTTCGAGACAAGCACCCTGTATACGTACGTAACTGTGTGTGTGTGTGTGTGTGTGTATTGCCTCGTTTAATGTTTAATTTAACAGAATTATCATAATTTCTTTTACGAATCAATGTAATCAGGATACTGGCTTTCCTATCTTCTTTCGTCAGCCTCTTTAATTTGCACAAGTTGGTTCTGCTAAAGTCATATCAATATTCGATGCAGTCTGTTTCTGTATTAAATAGGATTTTAAATTTTTAATTATGACTCTCGCATTTACATTTTTTTTATTTTACTGTGCATCTCTCTCGCCTTTATAAGATAGCTTACAGTCTCGATATATAAATACATTTTATTTTTATAGTTTCAGGTAATAGGCTAACATAAAAATATACACTGGCGCATACACATATCCAATTAATTAAAAATAGACACATACAAATATGAAGAATATAGCACGTTTTCCTAAGTTAAATATCAGATATAACATTTATATGAAAGTAAGTATTCAATCTGAAGGTGATCAAGTCAATTAAACGTTCCATCACTATTAAAAATTAACAGGAAACCTGCCAGTCGCGAATGTCGGGTTTTTACTGTAATAAATGATTACCACTAACACATTCCGTTATTCTACATACGTATAATGAGAGAAATATATTTTGCTTCGTGTCCAGGACGGAAATTATTTTAATTCTTCACTTTTCCCGAAACAATGGTTCAAATATCTCATCCCAACCCTTTATTTATAAATGACCGCGGGTATTTATTTGATGTCACGCTTCAAAATACTGAAAAAGCTTTTGACGTACTTCGATGATATCTTACTCTTCAAGATTGAAGATAATCTTTCTGGTATTCGTTTTAGAATAATGAAATCTTATTATTACAGATACGAAATTAAAAAAAAAAAAAAAAAAAATGGGCCGAGTCTTGGTAGGAATTCTCCTCTATGTAGGCAACAAGCTTCGCAAGACAATCCACAAATAACATACATTTAGGCGCTCTTATTTACTGCACATGCGCAATGAGTTCTATCTGAACTTACCATAATCGAAGTCATATATCTGTTGTTTCGAAAGGCTAGTCTATTGGGCACATTTTTATAAACTACTAGAATCCCAAAGTAAGATCAACTAGCCACCGGCGCAGCCCAGTGGGCTAAGGCGCTTTCCTGCCGATCCGAAGTCGCATTCGGGTGCAGTTTCGATTCCTACTTGGGCTGATTACCTGAGTGGGTTTTTTCCGAGGTTTTCCCAACCCTAAGGCAGATGTCAGGTAATCTATGGCGAATCCTGAACCTCATCTCGCTAAATATCACCTCGCTATCATAAATCCCAGCAACGCTAAAAAACCACGTAGTTGATACAGCGTCGTTAAATAACAAGTGAAAGAAAAAGATCAACTGACAATAGTTTAATTGCTACTCTCTCAGTAAAATCACCTCATATTTCTAGATGTTGCTCTTCCAGTATTTCAGTCAGATATCTTGGATTCAAATCGTTGAGAAATACAGACATCGTATATATCGATGGAAGTGCAAAATTTCACAGAACTCAAACTTACACTACAACATAAGAGTGTACTATCATTTTCATTGATCAGATCTGTATGGTAATATGGCTGTTCCATATGGGATTCTGTCTCTAAAATTAAAGGAATAGCCTATAAAACAGTTCAAAATAACTATCTTACAAAAGAACTGTTTATAAACTTCCCTCACGCTGCACACATAAATCTCAAAAGCATATAAATAAATATTAAAAAATAGCTGGCCGCACTAACTGTATGAGTGCCCTCCCGATGGGAGAGGGGGCTTACAACTCAGACCGTCGAGGGGAGGCTGTTGGAGTTGAATGGTACACAGGTTTAGAAGGATGGCGGGGACTGGTCGTCAGGTTGTTAGCGATTAGGTCGGTTCGGCGTAGGTGTGCTCGGTGGGCTCGCAACTCATCCCAGGGACGCACAATAGACCTCAGGTCGCGGTGCATGGGATTTTCACTTCCCGCCCTCAGAGAGAGGAAAAAAAAGAACTAAGCCAACCCAGTGGTTGTAAATTTCAGCATACTGTTACCTGTTGTTGAAAGATGAGAGGTAGGATTGTGTAGCTGCTTGGATGTGAATTTGCGAAATTAAAAACTTTTGAGATTTTTTATATGTTCAATGTACGGAAATGTAAAAACTGTCAATTAGCGTCGATAGAATTGGTGACAGGAAGATGGAATTTTGCGAGATTAGGCCCATTAGTCATTTAATTACTTGATATTCGTCTGGGGAAAACCTCGGAGAAAACTCAACCTGATATCCAGACCAACCGGGAATAAAACCCACACCTGAGCAGGGTGCGAATTAAGATTTCTGATGAGGGAGGATAGATTCCTAGATAGAGAATACCATACATAAAATTATTATTATCCTCATTCGACACGGCTCAACGCTTGGTCGCACTGAGTTGTTGTCTTGTATCTGGATCACAATAACAATTATATCCATGAGCAGGCTTATAATAAGATGTGTAATTTCGAAGTTACTGATTGTTGTCAGCTTGCCGGTGATGATAATACATGATTATCGAAAAAAATCGAAAAATCGAACGAGAATTGGGAGGACAAATTTAAAAGGTACCCAAAACGCGTCCTTGCAAGGGGTTGGGGGCTGTACAAAACTAAATATGTGAGCTCCAAGCCTGTTGGCCACTAGTCTCACTCCGGGTTACGCTGCTCCACTGAAGGAGCTCTAGAAAATTTTGAAGGGGAAGCCGAAATTGGACGTAACCTCCTAGGTACCACATAAGCGAAGGGGACTGTGTTTGTCGTTAGGATGGCAAGACGCTGTCATCTGTTGTTCGCTGACAAAGCATGTGAAGGCCGTCGGAAGAGCGCCGTGAAATCTAAATCTGCAATTTGAGAGGTCCCTGTCCTTTCAGATTGCGACTAATTTATTTTCTTTGCTTACTTTATAGGCTACTTTATAAAGTATATTCGAATTAAAACAACTATATTTTGTGAGGGGGGTATAAGTTATTCCTGGCAGGGATGTTAATATGAATATATGAGAGGGGGATAACTTTCCAACAGGAAATTTCCCCATCCCCCCACCGTTAATTCGCACTCTGCACCTGAGCGTAGCTTCTGGATCAGCAGGCCAAATGCGCCTTCGGCGTGAGATAAGACAATGGTCAGATAACGTCGTTTTACAAGAAGAACTTTCCGATTTCCTCCTCTGTTTCCAAACCATAGATGTTCCGCAGAAAATATGTCTTTATTTACATTAAAAATAAAGGTTTATCGAACATCGTAACAGTTATAACGACCTTGTTTAAATCCTAAAAAAAGAATGGGTCGTGACAAGTGACTTACATTTTGTGTGATATTACAGAAATTGTGTAAAATTTTACCTGCCTCTCTCCGGTTTAAATGGCGTGACATCCGGCCCGAGGGACACACTCATATTATTTTAAATGACATCTCCAATCCATCACGGAAAATAAAAAAATAAGTGTATACCTGTTGCGTAAATGTGTCACAAAAATTACATGAAACTAAGTGTCGCATAGCAGTGGACGTATACAGACAGAAAGCTACTACACCCTTCTAAAGGCTAAATTCCATTTTAATAAGCTACCATAGGAGACTTTAATTCCATGTCACTGTGAAGTGTGTGGCAGGCAGGTGACTTGAAGGGATACTTACAAGTTTATTTCTATAAATCAGTAATACAAAAAAAAATCAAATTTTTATATCAACTTTAATAAAAGCTGGTGATTAGAAACGACATGATTATTAAGTACATATTGACAAGTAAAAGTGGGACCATTTTTTCCATGAAACTAACTATCCAAATTAAAAAATGAGTCGTCAGTTTAATAGAAGTCATAAAATAATGTTGAAAGCTTGTTGGGCAAATATAATTTGACAGCAGTGTAACTCAAATATGAGTTATCAAATACTGAACTGGTTGGAAACGACATTTCAGTCCTACGTAATAACAAATGAAATTGTCTTTTTTCAGTAACATTTTCTAGCTACATGAATAAAAAAATTGTAACATTTACTTTCCTCATTGTCAATAATGATATTGTTAAAAGATAATATACTCCAAGATTTAAGAAAAACATGCATTCAACATCTCTGATAAGGAAACAAAACAAGTTTTCGGCATACTATAGCCCGACCACTGACATTAAAACCTGCGCCACAAACCAGTGTTCGTTCGTGCGCAGGTTGTCATAGTGGGGGACCTGATGTGTTTTAGATGCGCTCTCTGATCGACGTCTCGTAGCGGATACATTCTAAACTATTCGAAACAGCACTGGTGTCCGCGTCCAATCTTTCACTTTTCAATCAATTATTGATATTCCATTTCGACGTATTATGTGTAGTTAAAACAGATTATAATTTATAGTCTAACAATGGAAGGGAAACCAAATGTGCGCGGCAGGGTTTTGAAAACTGACGCGCGTAAAATTATTTATAACGTTGCGAAGTATTTAAGGGATTAGGTACAGCTTACAGCAGTAAAATGTTTTGAAATATTCAACATTTTTTTTCTCCATTACTGTATCTTGTACAATAATGAAAATTGGTAGCATAAAACACTGTTCTTCTGCTATATGGAAAAAATATTTTTATGATTAAAAAATATTATTTATATTTTTTTTACAAATTCAAAATGGTGGCAGTTCACTGTGCAGTGATGAAGCGTTTCCCTCATAAATCACACACTTGTTAACTTCATGTTCTCTCTCTTTTATTTTATTATTATATTTATTATTCCTTAATAAATGATATATTTTTTTTTAGAAGAATGTACTGATACTTGAACATTCTTTTAAATGAATTATTTTTTTTTATCAGACAATTTATCAAAGGTAGAGAAGTAATCTTGCATCATATTGTAGATATAACATGCATAAATACACAGAAAAAATTTCATCACAGAATGTTGCATTGTTTTTGAATTATATGAAAAATGCTTCATCACTGCACAGTGAAATGAATTGTGAAAAATAAATGTAAATAATTTTTTTAACCGTAAATATATATATATATATATATATATATATATATATATATATATATATATATATATATATTTTTTCATTTAGCAGAAGGACAGTGTTTTACACATACCAATTTTCATTATTGTATAATATACAATATTTTTCCATATAGCAGAAGAACATTGTTTTATGCTACCAATTTTCATTCTTGTACAAGATACAGTAATGGAGGAAAAAAATGTTGAATATTTCCAAACATTTTACTGCTGTAAGCTGTACCTAATCCCTTAAATACTTCGCAACGTTATAAATAATTTTACGCATATTGGAAAATTCGAAAGTCTTTTTGTAGTTGGTCGAGCTATACCCTTCTCTCCATGCGTATTTATTTAGATTTATTTATTTAGATTTTATTTAATAATAACATATACATAAAAACGTTACATTAAAATACCCCGAAAGAGCAAAGCTCGCATTCGGGGACAGTTCCGTTACATAGATACACATACTTTGTAGACAAGATACTTAAGAAAAAAGCTCACATAAAGATTATAATAAAATTAGTAAATAATAATACTAATAATAACTGAATGAAAAAAAGACGATGTTTAGATTGGATTAATATTAAATTATTATTAGTAGTATAATTAGTGCAGGTCATGTTGATATAGTAACCAAGATAAAATAGAAAAATACACTTAGGATAGAAATAAACTTGTTTTACAATACATGGTACATAATATATATACAGGGAAGTCTGTCATATAAATTTTTTAATTCTGAATCTGAAAATTTCATTGCTTAAAGTAGTCAATTCTGGATGAAATTTTATTATCGAATTATATAGCCGTGGACCATAATTTGTACTGTGTAGTAAAGCAGCAGATGTGAAATATTTAGGTTCAACTAATTTAAGAATTTCATTTCGTCTCGTATTATGAGCATGTGGCTGAGCTACAAATTTCGTTCTATTTTTATGATAGAATTTCATTAAAGAGTATTTATAAATTTGGTCAATTCTAAAAACATTCAATTCAGAATGGATCAAATTTGTTGGATAATCCAGTCGCCTTTTCAAACAAATTTTGATTATACGTTTTTGCAACATAATTAGAGGAAAAAAAGCAGTTTTTGTAATGCCTCCCCATCCAATTATACCATATTGGATAACAGATTCAACTATAGCCAAATAAACCAAACGTAATACTTGAGTAGGCAAGTAATGGCGAAGGTTTACAAATTTGTAAATTGTTTTACGTATCCTGTTACATAAAAAGGTGATTTGTCTATCCCATTTCAAGTGCTGATCAACAATAGTACAGTCTTTTCATCTAATAAAGTTATTTATTTGGTAATTTAGTGACGCTGCATCAACTACAGCATTATAAAGTACCCGTGAAATTGGTGATAATGAAATTGCATTTGGGGAGAAGAGACAGAGGATTCGCTATGAATTTCCTGACATTCGCCTTACAGTTTGTGAAAAATCTCGGAAAAATTCAAACAGACAATTAATCAACGAAAGTGGGGTTCAAACACATGCGCACAAGTGAAATCTTACCATCGCCATGACGGTGACCATCTAAACTATTGGACGGGTATTTCCGTATTCAATACCTACGACAGAATTGAACTGGAAAGTATGCACATAAAATATAAACGATTTCACTTCAAAGACATCAGCTATTATTTGAGGTACATGTATCGTAATCGACAAACAAGACTCTCTTTTCGACATTTTATATAATGGTACCAAAAGAATAGGGACCGTATTTTTCGGGAATAGCAAAACGTGCGAAAGTTTCCAAAATTATTTTCTGTTACATTTACTTTTCTAATATATACTTAAAGTTCCATATTTAAGCAAAACAAACTAGCGACGCGAAATTTTTATCGTTTTGCGAAATATGTCAATAACCACGAAATATACTCCCTCTGTTACAAAAACGATTAAATATTCACCGAAATGTTATTCAATATAGTTAAAAAAAACATGCTTGTAACTTTTATTTCAGTCAATTTGTCAATCGTTTGGCAACCATTTTTAACTATCTCTATGCCTACCGAAAAAATATCGATTTCTGTAGTCGATTGCAGCAAAGATTGAAGAATGTTGTATGTACTGCAGTATGGTATGCACTGGAGGTTATATTTTGATGCGAAAAGCTTATGGGTGAGACTAATAGAGGACCGCAGTAAATTTGATGTAAATTAAATTGTATGCAGACCCAGAACGGTTCTCTAGATCTAACGCGAAAAGTGAGAGGGGTTTTCCTGTACACACGAAAATACTGACCGACTGTTACACAAATTTTCATGCAAACAATGAAGAAACCACGCTTAGTTTATGATGCGGATATGTGATGTGTAAGAAAAAGAAAGTAACAAAGTTTTATATTAAACATAACTTAATACCTTTATTTGACAACTTATTTCACGAAATACCCACCGAAATAATAACAAGTTTAACACCGAAATATCGACCTGGTTGGCGAGTCGCTATAGCACTGGCCTTCTATGCCCAAGGTTGCGGGTTCGATCCCGGGCCAGGTCGATGGAATTTAAGTGTGCTTAAATGCGATAGGCTCATGTCAGTAGATTTACTGGCATGTAAAATAACTCCTGCGGGACAAAATTCCGGCACATCCGGCGATGCTGATATAACCTCTGCAGTTGCGAGCGTCGTTAAATAAAATATAATTAAAAAAACACCGAAATCACCCATTTTATTTCACCAAAAAATACGGTCCCTATGAATTATCAAACTAGGTCTCTAAAATGTTCGATTTAAGGAGAAAAACTGTTATGCATAAGATTGTGTGACGAGTCAAGTGTAACAACTCGCTACACAAAAAAAATGTCAAAAAACGTAGAAGAATTTGAAAATAATTACTAGACACATTAAAGTAGCAGCATCAGAAGCAGCAATACTGGGAGAACAGTATAGAGCAGAACAGATTTCACGGCCGGCCGACTATGTGCGCAGAGGTGGGGGACTCAAGGCCGCGCGACCCGTGAAATCTGTTCTGCTCTATACTTTTCATCCAGTAGTAGTAGTTGTAGTCGTGGTGATCGTGGTATTAGGAGCAGGAGCAGCAGCAGCAGCAGCAGTAGTAGTAGTAATAATAATCATAGTAATATTAGCAGCAGGAGTAGTAGTAGTAGGTCTAAGAGATTTTCACTTAAAGATGCCGTCTCAGATACTATACTTTGTTCCATTATGTCTGACAGGAGATGTAAATAGTTCCAGCAAAGAGTGGAAAAGGTTAATTGGTATTCAATCCAAGGCAGAGGTCTCATTCCACGCTTGTCTTGAAGTTGGGAGAAGGTAGAACGCTTCAGACCGCCCAACTTCAAGATAAGCGTGGAATATAACCTCTGTCACTGGTACAATAGCAATTATACTTCTCTCTCTCCCTGCTGGTACTGTTTACGTCCCGTGTCATACATTACGGGACGAAGTGTAGGTATATTTAAATAGCTGAAATTAGTGAGGGCGAAATTATATTTGACGAGGTGAAGCCGAGAAGTCCTCCTGACTTTTGCCTTGCATTTGGGGAAAACCTCGGAAAAAGAAGAAACAGGTAATCAATACAAGAGGGGAGAGAAGAATTGGTATGTATGTCAGATTCCTACCTGACGTGAAAGGGTAGCATATCTTTGTGTTTTAAATCTTAATAACTGTACAGATCATTAGAAATTACGTAAGTTGTTTAATCCACATTCATGGACAGATGTTAGCTCCCGATAAAAAACTCTGCTGTACCAGGATTCATACGAATATATACTTCAAGGCCATCTTTCACACAGCAGATATTCACCCCCCCTCCCAACATCCATATTTTTGGCACAGTGTTGCTGTCGCCGGAGAAAGTTTGTTATTCCAAGTGTTGCCCAGACGCAGTATAAATTTAATGCTATCATGTGTACCTTATCTGCAGCCGTAACAACATTTTCTCAAAACTATTTGCCAGTTGAATACAAAACTATTTCTCAGTTGAATACAATCAGTAGGATCTGGAGTATTTCAGTATCAAACAGTTTTTGTTGTGTTTCTATCAAGTTATAGCTGAATGAAATCGTAATGATTCATGCATTCATAGTTTTCTGCCCAAGGGCAGGTCTTTCATTGCAAACTCAGCATTATCTAATATTTCTTATTTTCCGCCTTCCTCTTATTCTCCGCATACGATGCAGCTATATTTATTTATTTATTTTGCTAATAATTGTAACGAAATATATAAATAAACAGAAAAAACTTTAGCTCGTCCCTGAAAGAGTAGAACTCGTGCTCAGGGGCGGATTCCTGAATTTCAATTAAAAAGTATATAATACAATTTGTCTTATGTCTACTACGCAATAAGAATATAGAAATTTAAATTTACAATTTTTCAATTTTTATAAAATCCATATATAACTTTTTAAATTTAATATAATAACTATTAGAATTGACAAGATTAGGATATTTAAATATAAATTTGTTTCATATTCTTGGGCCTAAATTACTACTATGATTAAATACTGTGAATTTGGTATTCCCAAGAAACTAGTTCGATTAATTAAAATGTGTCTCAGTGAAACGTACAGCACAGTTCGTATAGGTCCAGGAAAGTCCAGGATAACAGAGAGGGTTTGGAATTGAACGGGTTACAGCAGCTGCTTGTCTATGCGGATGACGTGAATATGTTAGGAGAAAATCCACAAACGATTACGGAAAACACGGGAATTTTGCTGGAAGCAAGTGAAGAGATAGGTTTGGAAGTAAATCCCGAAAAGACGAAGTATATGATTATGTCTCGTGACCAGAATATTGTACGAAATGGAAATATAAAAATTGGAAATTTATCTTTTGAAGTTCAAATATCTGGCAGCAACAGTAACAAATATAAATGATACTCGGAAGGAAATTAAACACAGAATAAATATGGGAAATGCCTGTTATTATTCGGCTGAGAAACTTTTATCATCCAGTCTGCTGTCGAAAAATCTGAAAGTTAGAATTTATAAAACAGTTATATTACCGGTTGTTCTGTATGGTTGTGAAACTTGGACTCTCACTTTGAGAGAGGAACAGAGATTAAGGGTGTTTGAGAATAAGGTTCTTAGGAAAATATTTGGGGCTAAGAGGGATTAAGTTACAGGAGAATGGAGAAAGTTACACAACACAGAACTGCACGCATTGTATTCTTCACCTGACATAATTAGGAACATTAAATCCAGACGTTTGAGATGGGCAGGGCACGTAGCACGTATGGGCGAATCCAGAAATGCATATACAGTGTTAGTTGGGAGGCCGGAGGGAAAAATACCTTTGGGGAGGCCGAGACGTAGATGGGAAGATAATATTAAAATGGATTTGAGGGAGGTGGGATATGATGATAGAGAATGGATTAATTTTGCTCAGGATGGGGACCGATGGCGGGCTTATGTGAGGGCGGCAATGAACCTCCGGGTTCCTTGTAAGTAAGTAAGTAAGTAAGTAATCAGTGTTGCATTTTGGTTCAAACAATCTTAAAGAATTCATACCTTTTCTTTCATAACTACGCGAAGAACATTAAAGTCTAAAAACAATTTTTGAGATGGAAAATCAATATGTTTATAAAGACATATTTTAATTATTTTTTTCTGTAATAAATAAAGTGGATTAAAATTGGATTTAAATAAGCTACCCCATCCTATAATTCCATACATAATTACCGATTGAAATAGAGTTAAGTATATTGACAAGTAATTCCTCAATAAAACAAAATAATATATTATTTTAAGTAATTTATTACAAAGGTAATTAATGTGTTGGTTCCATGAGTGTCAAAAATTATGCTAAATACTTAACTTCAGAGGACTGCTTAATAATTGGACATTTACACTGTATAAAACAATTAGAGTTATGTAATTTAATACTTAATATAGATGTAGGAGGTTTGTTACATTTTTTTCAGATAATGAGAATGGAATAATTATGGTTTTATATTAATGTTATATAACATCTGATATCTTCTTCCGTCACGAGCTTTTCTCTCGTTCACCAATCCTTCCAGTGCACCCTTCAATAGGCTGTTTCTTCTCAGCCAGTGAGCCAGCGAATTTCAATTTCTTTTTCTCTTCCTAATTATTAATCCTCCTTTAGGGAAGGGCACGCATTGGGACTGTCCTCTCACGCAGGTCGCTCGGGTGTACTGTATCTACTGCACAGGATGGAATGGTATGCATGCACTAAGGCCCTCCCGCGATGCAGATTCCCTTGTGCACAGCCCCGAACTCCTCTATAGCCCACATGCCCCCTACATAATAGCTTTCCGCGTATACCTCACCATGGTCCCTCATCTCCGGTCCCATGAGTTACCACGAGTGCAATGGAAAGCCCACGAGCACCGAAACCTAGGAAAGGAACGGAAATGATGATGAAAGAGGTGAAATTTAATTATGATGCCGAAATGAATCCCGAGGTCCTACGCCGAAAATTGGTTGAGAGGTAACCTCGGACAAAACTCAACTAATAAAATTCTCCCAACCAGGATATGAACCAGGGGCCCGTTCGTTTCACGTCAGGCGTAAGGTTAAGTCTGTTTTTTTTCTGGCTATGTTCGTACTACTGGTATTTTAATTATATACTGCAGAAGATATTCTCCCATGGCCTGCAAGAAGACCGGACATGAACGAAATTGAAAATGTGTGATCTATACTGAATAAGAAAGTGAACAAAAAGAGGCTTACAACAAAACATGGACTCATTTGAAGGGTCCAGAGCTATAGTGGGCCAAGCGCCATTTATTAAAAACGGAGAAAGCAAGGGTTAAAGTTAAGTGAATACCATAGTTTAATGAAGATTGACATATCATTCAGTTTTAATGTGTATACTTTATATTACCTGCTATATGCTTCCATTGAATTATGGTAATAATTTCATTTTAACCCTTGTTTTCTACGGTTTTAGTAAATGGCGCTTGGCTCACTACGGTTTTGAACCCTTCATTTCACTGTTGACATCTGGCTAAATGATGCTGATATTCAAAGAAAGTGTCAAATTTTGGTTTCCAGCATTCCTGACAAAATCAACATGTTAATAAAGAATAAGGGAATGTTCACAAAATATTAGTAACCTCCAGACTCAATTTTCTGTTCATTATATCTGTGCAAAATACATTTTTGTTCATTATTTCTACTGATAAATACAGCTTCGTTGCACATATAATTAATTTAGTCTAATAATTTGTTCATGTCTGTAGAATGCTTCCAGTTGTTGACACCAGGATTAAAATGCATTGAACAGACTTTACAGTGATTTGAAGCATCCAGCTGTGAATCTCTATGACGCCATCTCGTAAAGATTATTATTATATCGTAGGGCCTACTAAGTTTAATGGAAACTTTAGAGAGGTCTCTATTTGTCACGATACAAATCCCATAGAATTCACGTCAACAAAACTAGTCACTAGTGACCTTTGTAGCTGCAACATTCGTCCTCATCTATTACGACTTGCTATAACTGTAGACTGCTATCCTGACGTTTGTCGCGTGGCTATAAAACGAGATGGGATACGGGGAACTCGGTTCTCTCCAGTGAATATTCTGTGTGCTGGGTGACACTTACACGGTTGTTTTAACGCCGCACATCCGCACGGTATTCCTCTCCTACTTCAGAGATTGCATAACCAGATCAGCGGAGGTCGGGAGAGATTTATGTGACAAATTACACAGACTGTCTTCCCATTTTAGTCTTGGATGACTATGAAATCTTAAAAGGAAATATGTAAGTTGGCGACAGTATTATGTAAGTGTGTGAAACTGAACCTTACCCATCCGTGTTCTAGAATTCTTATGTATTTTTGTAAGTAGTTAAATACAATAGTTACATATCATTTGAGAATTATATTAACTCAGTTTGTAGAGTGATGGACTACGGACTGGAAGGTCCCGAGTTTGTGCACCGGTGGTTGTGGTATTTTTCTGTTTTCGTAACTTACAGGGGTGAAATCAGCTTCTATCGAATTAAGTATACTATCGGATATTTTTGGGCATTAAGAACCAAGAAAGCATGTAAGCTATACCTGAATGCCACCAAACGTCATACGGTGTCGCGGAACATCTTTGATTTAAAATTTTAATGATTATTTTTATTGGGTTATTTTACGACGCTGTATCAACATCTAGGTTATTTAACGTCTGAATTAAATGAAGGTGATAATGCTGGTGAAATGAGTCCGGGGTCCAGCACCGAAAGTTACCCAGCATTTGCTCGTATTGGGTTGAGGGAAAACCGCGGAAAAAGCCTCAACGAGGTAACTTGCCCCGACCGGAATTCGAACCCGGGCCACCTGGTTTCGCGGCCAGACGCGCTGATCGTTACTCCACAGGTGTGGAACTTTAATGATTATAAAGCACAAAATTAAGGTCTTTAAGGACAACAAAGTTCTGGTTTAAACCATGGAGGAAACCTAAGGTTTGATATACTTCGTACAGTAGGGTTTTTTTCTGATTTTTTTCAGATCATTCAGAAAAGTTATAAAATAACGAGAGTATGGATATTCTGAAAACAATTATATTGTGCGTAGCAAAAAGGGCATAAGTCGTAAATTGCAAATTTTTAGCAGAGCGAAAGAAAAGTTTCACACGAGGATCAATATCAATATGATGGCCTGGAAATTTGAAGCTTTTCATCATTATGGAAGAGGATAGAAATATGTCCTTTATACAGTCTGAAGAAGTACATTTTTGTAATCACATGGAGGTCATAACAAAAACCACCAATTTATAACACACCCTTATGCGGCGTACCTAGAATTGAGGACCTTTTTTTGCAAAACTTGCTAACTGCAAAATTTTCAAAATTGAGATTTTGGTGGATTAGTAAACATAAGACAGGCCACTATATGATGCTAAAGGCTTCTTAGGAAAATCTTATTATTTCCTCCACAGTAGTGTGTCAAAGTGTGATCGTTTTTTCAAAACTTGCTTTCTGCTATGTGAGAGCTACAGCAAAACTTGCAGTATTTCAGTTTTTTGTGTTTCCTATAAAATTTAGCTTTTACAGTTAGCAAGTTTTGCAAAAGGGTCATCATTATTCCTCTACGTATTATAAATAATCCGATACTGTATTAATGCTTTTCCTTTAATATTAATATGTTAGGTAAAATGCAGAAGTTATTTTCCTTACCTGCTTCGTTTTCGCCGGGTTCTTTGTCGGCATAGCATCATAACTGTGCTGTAAAGAAAAAGAAACGAAAATTAATACTATCTTATTGAAATGATTCCATGTTACCTGAAATATAAAGAAACTAAGCACTCACACGATAAAAATACTAGGAAGGCACAAGAATTGTCTTTTATACCAGGCCTCTCACCACATGCATCACTGCAGAATTTAATTCAACACTAAATTCGTAGAGTTCTGCGAAAACGAATGTATAATACATTTAAATGACTCGATTAGTCCTATTCGTTTTACTCTAGAATAAATCGTTTGTTATTACAACACTCATCGGGATTATAATTGAAATTTATGAAATTTTATGGAATTCAAGCAATTAATCAACATTCATTTTCGTCTCTCAATGACGGCGTCAGGAAGGCTTAGTGGTGTTCGATGTAGACTATTATTCATACAAACTTTTCCTTCATCGCAACTGAAAGCCGATTACTTTCAGATTTTATACAAATGTTTCAACTTCACTGCCGTCAGCAAAAGACTGCAGCTTAGCGATTTTAAATCAACTTTAAATGGATAGACTATTAAAACAGACAAAACTGAATATATACTTTTACAATATTAATCGAGTATTTACTCAAGAGTTCTAAAACTCTTTTCGTCTGAATAAATGTTATTTACAACTTATATTATGCCTAGCAAAAGGTTTGTGATTCATACTGAAAATTAATTAGCTTAAAAATCAATCACAAGTTAATTGACTGGTGTTGTATCTAGCAAATGACAAAAGTTGATCTGATGGTTATCATAGATAAGAATGGAGTCACTGAAATTATCGGGTCGAAATACTCTATGAAAAGTCTAGGCAGGTTAGTACTGTAAAAATGAAACTAAAAAATGTACAAGCGTCAATAAAAAATTACAAGAAATAATTTCCGAAAATGACGTAAAATCTGCAATTGAGTAATTTATGTCAGTTTGTTAGAGCTCGAGCTTGATACAGCTCATCATCAAACCAAAACCAAACATTCTTACTTCGACTTACACGTAATGGATTTCTATTGGTAGATGTGACAGAAGTGTCTCATAAGCGTTCAACGAGAACATGAAACAACTGACAGTACAGCTAATGTATTTTGTCAAGACACTCGCGATGCGCATAAGGAAACAACATTTCTGTGGAGGGGGTAGGAGTAGAAGGGAAGGTCGGGCGTGTGTCTACCGAGTTCAAGACAAAGATTAACCCATTCCCCTATAATTCGTAAGTAGACTCATCCGATCTCGTGCGCAGCTCTGTAGGAAGAGTGGGGGAGTGTCTGGACATAATGCATGAGCTGTGCACTATGACCTAGCTGTGACTTACAAGGCATACCAATCTGTCTCTGCTGTAAAGATGTGATTCAGTTAGCAGTAAGTAGAAAGATAATATAAATTCTATTTGAATAGAACATTTTACGTAAAGCATAATAACATGGAGTATATTCAGAACTCATTAACTGAAGATTACATATCAGTAGACTATGTAGAGGGATTCTGTGCTGCTTGGACAAGCTTCGGAAAAGTTTTTATTCAATAAAATTACAGAAGAAAGTTGAAATTAATATGTAATATATATGAATAAAAAAGCATATCAGGGTTTTGAATGTTTCTGAAACTCTGATAAACTTAGGGAGCGAAACTTCACACATGAAAATAACAAAATATCCACAAACACATGACGAGAAATAAGACATACCTACAAATAAGCATAAACATATAAGAAGCTGCATGGCCTTCATATTCGCCTGACTTCACTCCCTTCAATTCATGTCTTGCATAAAAATATTTTCAGTGAAGCTAGTACAAATTAGTAATAAGGAACGTTACCGACAGGTTTCCGATGACTGTGAAAATATTCGAAATAAAATATATTAGCAGTGAATCACCACGTGGTCTTAGGGGTAGTGATCGGGACTCGTACTCGTATAATGTCTTTGGACGTCAGTTCAAATCCTACTGAAAATGAATACAGTAATCCTCTCCCCTTATCCGCGAAATCTGTATTCGCGGTTAACTTCAACGACTTTTCTTTTTTACGTAATTTAGCGCCTAGCGTTTTAATTTGAAGAGTTTTATAGAAAATCTAGACGGCGAGCGCGCGTGTTCACAAGTGAAATAATATACAAAATGATTAATAATAATAATTATTATTATTATTATTATTATTATTATTATTTGGTTCTCCTACTATCTTATTGCTTGTAATTAGGCAAACTAGCTGTTTCAATAGGTAGCCTATATATGAACGAAAAAATTACTTATTTATGGGTTCGTTATTATCCGCGGTTTCGCGTATTCGCGGTAGCTTTCGGAACATATTCCCCAAGGATACGGGAGGATTACTGCACTTGATCGAGTTTTTAACCAGGTTTTCCCCGGCAGTAAAACAAATTTCAGATAAACCAGTTTTATTTAAGAAGGTTATTTTACGACGCTTTATCAACATCTTAGGTTATTTAGCATCTGAATGAGATGAAGATGATAATGCCGGTGAAATGAGTCCGGAGTCTAACACAGAAAGTTACCCAGCATTTGCTCATATTGGGTTGAGAAAAAAACCGCGGAAAAAATCTCAACTAGGCAACTTGCCCAGACCGGGAATCGAACCCAGGCCACCTGGTTTCACGGCTAGATGCAATAACCGTTACTCCACAGGTGTGGACTAAACCAGTTAATAATAATAATAATAATAATAATAATAATAATAATAATAAATGTCCAATAGAACCGACGACAGATTAACAAGAAAACAGAATAGAAGGGATGATAATAATGAAAGCAACTGGAGCTGAAAAAATGGGAAGACAGAGTAGAGTGAATAACATTATCCCATCAACGTAGACAATGTTCATAAATGATTCAAAGGTTTTCACCCAAAGGCAAAAAAGGAACAACCTGATTAATTTATAATGTAGATGAAATATGCATGAAGTGAATATGAACGTTTGCGTCATTTCTGTAATTCAATCTGCAGTGTATGGATTACTGTATTACGATGCAGAACTGAAATGTTGTTATAATAAAGAATTTCTGGGAAAGCTAATATACTTCCAAACTGATATTTGACAGTTTCAATTTAAAGAAATTAGTACAGATTTCTCATCGATAAAAATATCGAACAGGAACAGCAATCTGGTAACATATGTTCTCACACCAACAAGAAAGACTGAACTTTATGTTTCAGGAAGCTTCAATTCCACGCTTATAAAGAATAAATGACGCATTCACATGATCTCATCTCCATACGGTCTCAAGAATAAAGCCTGGCACTTTTATGGAGCAAGTCTATTCATTTAAACATTTATAGGTCCACTTTTTATTCCATCGCAATTCCTTATTTACGTATCAGTATAAACGGATTTAGAGCCTCACATCATGTGTTGCCATCTACAATTACGCAATAGATTGCGTAAGAACGCACAACACAGCCGTTATACTCACAATTAATTAACAATAATGTGTCGAAAAAGAAACAATCTCAGTTGGAAATTCTTTAATATCTTTTCTAAAGCTCTCAGTCTAGTCAACGTATAACACAATGTGGTGATAAGCATGCAATAGTGATATGGAACTGTAAGGCAAAAGTACTCAGAAGAAACTTTCGCAAAAACATATATCTGCAAGGAAGGAATATCTACCTTCCATAATAAGAAATTATCAGTTAACTGAGCTAAGACTGGGCGTAAATTAGGATGTAGTTTTATTATTACCACAGTCTAGTATATACAGGCACAAAGCTCAATACGTAGTAAATATGCACCCATAGATAGTTGCTAACCACTAGGATCGCTAATATCGCCTCATTACAGACAATGCGAAATAGTACCGACATAGTCTACTGTTCCTAGCACCCTCACAACTCAAGCTTCGTGACTGTATATACTAGACTGTATTATTACTGTGGTGATAATCGTCGTGGTGGAGATGATGCTAGTGGTAGCAGTAGTAATAATAATAATAATAATAATAATACCAATAGTAACAAAATTAATCTCTCAATTTTCTCACACGATTAAGCAATGCACTAAGAAATATGACATCTAAAAATCTATCCGTAAACATTTTTAAACTTATCGGGCATTATTAGAGTGTATCAAGACACAAACACTCGCTTTAGTAAACAGAGAAAATATACCCACTTCAGTCATACGAAGAAATTCATGCTCATACCGACTGCCAGATCAGAATAACAATTATTTTTATTAGTGTACTTTCATATAAAATCGGAAAATACGCCGTATTTATCCAACACACACTATACAGTATGTCCCAGAAACGCTTTCCATTTCTTCAAATTAATAATCTCATGGCTCTGTGTCATGTTGGTTGCATTATGAAGGAGTATCAGAGGTGATAAAAGTCCTATTCAATTAAGGTTTATTTTCTTTACAATATTAAAAGTTGCTAAACAAGCATGATTTGGTTGCCTATTCCAATAATATGGACGGCGTTTCTGGGACACACGCCTCTATGGAATTTATAGTTTATATTATATGAGCCAAATTAGATAGTTTCAATATCTGAAATAAAATGTAAGATTATCAGTTAAAGTGACAGGGATATTGTGAAGACATCGGAATCCCAAATAATTTTATCAAGAGTTGTTTCACTAGAGGTTTTGATTTATCTACAGGAAATCAAAACTCGAGCGGAATTTAACTGACTATTACACGATTAGAAGAAAGTATATAAAAATTAGAAAACAAATAAAGTACTCTAATACAATAAAATATTAAATTACTTACTAAAATTCTATTTCACTAATGTTTCATCAAAACGTTTGAAAGGAGCTGCTATTTTCAGTTGACTATGAGGGAAACAAATGACAATCGCAAAGCATGTTTTATAGTTCCGTAAAGAATTTGCAGTTTGAAATGTTGGCAAACAAAGAAACAAATTGGAGTGAGGTGATAAAAACAGAAGAAAATATATAAAGATTAGAAGCAATGAAGTATACTCTAATACAATAAAAATAGATATTAATTGATTTACTAAAAATTTTACTTCATTAATGTAAGCTTCACCAAAACGTTTGCACGGAGACGCCATTTTCAGTTGGCTATTTATGCGGGAAACAAATGACTATTGCAAAGCATGTTTTATAGTACCATAAAGAATTTACAGTTTGAAATGTTGGCAGACAAAGAAACAAATGCTAAGGGAGTGATAAAAACAAAGTAAGTGATAAAATTGTAGCGATAAACAGCTATGAATGGTTGAAACACGTCCTTCAGTACTGTTTTATTGGTCAAAAGTAGTATGACATAGTAAAAGTGTAATAATCAATATAAATCTTTCTATAGAAGATGAAGAGATACAATTCAATGTGGCGAGAGGTTCCTGGGTTTACGCACTACATTACAGACACTGTGTCTTAACTAAACTCTGTGAATAGTATATTTACAATAACATTTAAGAAATAAGTGGAAGAAATATCTATATTCACTGAAGTAAAACAGTCAGATGTATCTCGAAGAGTTTATCGACTTTGGATGGGGACTGCAACATTAGCTTTGTATGGGAACTGGTGCGTCCTCAACTTCGTTACCTTAAAAAACACTTTCAAATAACTCTTTAATTTATTTTGAAAATATGACAATGCAAAAAAAAAAACAAAAACAAAACAAAACCTCACACCACGATGAACATGCAGAAGTATTAAATCATACTTAGCAATTTAATGACTAACCTTGAAGAAGAAAAAATTTAGCAACATTAATCTTAGCAAGTAGTGGTGATGTGGCTATGATGGGATAATGATACGGTACAACAGTACATGATGATGTATGATAGGATAATAGGATTACATGTACGTATAATAGATTGATACAGCATCAGAATTGTTGTATATTTATATGATGATATACTACGTCTAATAAACAGAATAAAGATGAAAGTAACTATAAGATCGTTGTGTTTAAATCAATCATTTAACGACACTGTATCAACTATTATGGAACATCGGCGGATGGGTGATAGCGAAGAGGTAGAAACTTAGGCGTGACTCCGAAGACTCACCATTGAATTATGCGGCACTGGACTTAAAGTTGGGGAAACGTCAGGAAATTCCGAACGAGATATCGAAGGGGTATCGACTCCACACTCAAGTATAGCCTTGGAGCACGAGTTCTATTCGTTATCCTAGACTATGACAGTGGTTATAATGATTACGGAATGATAAATGTTACAAGATGATTAAGGGATGATATAAGATGACATACTTGTATCACATGTTAAACAGTATACTGTACTATAATGGTATGATTAAAAGATGATATAGGATGTAAAATTATATGCTTGTAAAAGATTATATATACTGTAATTATATGATTAAAGGCTGATAAATGATGTAAAATTGTATACTTGTATAGGATTATAAGATGTATTGTAATGATACGGTTAAAGTATGATACACGATGTAAAATGATATACTCACATAAGATGATATATACAGTGTACTGTAATGATAAGATTGAAGATTAAAGATGTAAAATTATATACTTGTATAAGATTATATAGACTGAAATGATGTGGTTAAAGGATTATAAACGATGTAAAATGATGAGTGTTTGTGTAAGATGATATCCACTGTAATGATGTGGTCAAAGGATAATACACGATGTAAAATTGTGGCCTATATTTGTATAAGATGGTAGGGTGTAATTACTCGTAATATGCTGTAGTGGATAATACAGAAGTAAAATGATATACCTGTATAAGATTATATATAATGTAATGGGATGATTAATACGCGATGTAAAATGATATACTTATACAGAGTGGGCAAATAAAACTGGCCCTAGGAAAATATATATGAAATATATGAATTTATATGTATAAGACTGATGCGGAAATGACCCTGACAATGCAGGAAACCGTGATTTCGATACAATGGGTTGCTGTCACATGTCCGCGCATGAGCATCTCTCGCATGCTCTGTCCCGAGCTTCGCTGTGTCATTACGTTTGAGTGAGAGGAGCAGACGTGTTTAGGGCCAGGTGAATGCAACACAAAATGGCGCTCACGATAAAACAACGTGTATTCATTGTCGAGCGTTATGCGAAGCACAATTCATGGAAAAGTTGCGCGGAACTATTTGCGCAAGAGTTTCAGACTGAACGTGTTTTGGCAAAACCTCCAGCAAAGGCTGCAATGCAAAACATTGTGGCGAAATGGCGTGAAACGGGCTCCGTAGTGAATAAAAACCGTAACTATCCAAAAAAAGTTCGAACACCAGGAAACATTGCTCGCGCCAGTTTTATTTTGCCTACCCTATATAAGAAGATACATATTGTAATTATATGATCAAGAAGTTTTATATAACGTAAAATGACATAACTGTATAAGATGACATGTGTACTGTAATGATATGATTGATACACGATGTAAAGGTAACGGGGTAGCTCAGATGGCAGTTGGTAGAGCAGCTGACTGGGACTTGAAGGTCCGAAGTTCTATATCGGGTGGTGAAGGAATTTTCTTGTTACCAAACTTCCAAAACGGTCCTGAGATTCACTTAACCGCCTATCAAATTGAGTACCGAGTCTTTCCCGGGGGTAAAAGGCGGTCGGACCGTGGTACTGACCACACCATCTCAGTCTAGTGCCGAGGTCAAGAAAGCATGAGGCTCTACCCAAATGCGCCCTAAGTATCTTCATAACATGTGAAGGGGCTACTCAGCGTATAATTATACAGTATGGGTACTTCGCGTCGGTACCTTTGATGTAGCAGGACTGATTTCAATGACCTTCAAATCAGTTTGAGCGTGAGATTCTGCTTTCTCCCTGGAGTTGGCACTGACATCACATCAGCTAGCAGTCGACACAGCGGAAATATAACACATACAATTAATACATCTAGGTACATTACGTGCTCAAAATAAATTGGACCGATGAAATAATAAATCCGTCATTAACTGTAATGTCTAAACTCAAGAGTTCCTTTATAATGAGTGTTGAGACGTTGACCCCAACAACAATTAAAATATGTAATGATTCGATAGCACTGAAAATGGAAAAACAAAACTCTTATGAGAAATAAAACCATGTACCTATATTATATTGTATACAAATATTAAACGAATTTGATATATAATTTTATAATGTATTATATTATTTTATAATATAATTTATTATATCTGAAATAAAATATGTATATATATATATATATATATATATATATTATTACAACTAGATTGTCACTGAGAAATAAGGAAAAGCTGTTAACTTGAATTTATTTGAAGCAAAGCATTACTGGATTATGCAATTTGATCCTGTGTCTCAACTCTATTCTCAATTATTATCTTAGCGTGTGCTCGATTACACTAATCTCTAGCGCTTGAAAGGGGAAGTAAACGCCGGCGCACAGAGAAACAAAACACAGGAAAATTCGCTCAGTGTCCATTCTATATAATCCCTATTCGCTGGGCTACCATTACCTTTTACAGGTTATAAAATGATATTCTTGTACAAGATGACGTAAAATGATATTATGTTTGTATTAAGATATTGTTATGACATGAGTATAGGAAAGCATACGATGTAAAGTTACATAAAGATTATGTAAATTTTGACATGATCACAGGATACTATGAGAATAATTTATATACTTGCATAATTTGTAGGATGACATAGTTTTAAAAAAGATGTACTTTTTTAATATTGTAGATATAGTAATGACATGATTATAGGATGATATACGATGTAAAAATAAATTATATACAGGGACATCATTTTATTTTTACTTCAAATTTTATTGTACCTGAGTTTTTGAATGTACTTCACTCCCACCCTTTCTACTAATGAAGTTCAACCGTCCTCCACACAGAACCAAGACCACATATACAGTCATAGTAACCTTACGGTTATAGTAAACAGTACGTTCCAAAAATATGTTCGCGTTTTCCAGTAACGAAAGAGCTTTCAATATCGAATCATTTTCGCACAAATATTGTCGTCTATTTGCCTACGTCGCATCCCGGTTTCTCCCACCTGCTTCTATTCGCTTCTCTGTAAATGCTAGTGGCTGGGCTATCTTAGGTGTTTTCTGAGAACATTAATTTCTGTTAGGAATTGGGCGTCTACGTAATATTATACTCATACAACTATTTAAAGTAACTTAAATAAAAGGGCCTCGTTAAGTAATTAACTTTCACGTGATTTCCCCCCCTCTCTACGACCCTGCGACGTAACCACTTGGACGGACAGTAGATAGCATGTCTAAGTAATTTTATCTTTTTGGATAGGGCAGAAGTGAAGATTGAATTCACAGTACGCAAGGTACTCTTTTATAGAGTAGGTACAGAATTATTTCAACATGAGTTACTGGTACGAAGGAGGAAACTGGTAATTGGGATTAAGTACAATAGTCTATAGTGCGATAATATGCACATTAGAACTGAAGCCTGTATCGAAATGAACGGCCACCATTTTCAAAAATGTGTTTAAACATCTATATTATGATTATATTTCAATTTAACTTCATTCTCTATAGTGTAACCTAATGTGCTGTAGACAGTATAATATACACTGCAGAATGAATACGTCCGCATGGACAGCTCAGTTCGTGAGTAAAAACACTTACTGTTAATATTGTACTATATTTTGATTAAACAAAAACCTAATGAAAATTATCAGCGTGATATTTCCCAGTTCACGTAAATGGATGAACTGCTTTTCTTCCCATCTATACCTAGTAAAGTGATTTGTTTGCATATTACGCCAGTATCATCGAACTCCAGTCGTGGAAGGGAGTAGCAAACGGTGTTTCCGATTCTCAAACGTTGATCCAAAGGTATAGCCTGGTTAATATTAGAAATGTTAGTAAAAATAAAATGATGTCCCTGTACTTGTATAGGCCTAAAATATGATTATACAACGATATACGATGTAAAATAAAAGTTTAGGGAATGATGTATAGCGACAGAATAATGTTACATTATACGAAATGATACCATCTTGTGTAAATGTGTTTCTCTCGTGGTAGAAATTCATACATAATATTACGTTGTTCCTTGCGTTTCTAGTCGGAACACCTTCTCAGTTAGTTCGTTAGTTTTTTTGTTCTCATTTGTGAGCAAGTGTTAATATTAAGCATTTTTTGTCCACAGCTTGACAGCTAGCAAATGTTGCGACAAGACAACAGCAAATGTTCCCACCATGACGTCAGCACGGACCTGTTCCCGCTCCAGATGCAGCGCTGTGTGCCAGACGGTGAAAGCGATGCGATGGAGGATGGCTTCGTCCAAGTAGATCGGCAACATGTCGTTGTTGTTGTTGTTCACATTATTGTTGTTGCAATAGTTATTGTTCCCGCCACAACAATGCGTCCTATTGCTACCACATGTCATGTAACCGACGTGATTGCTTCTAGAAGCCATCATTTGTGTATAGACTTGTTCTTCACACTTTAGAACACTTTGTAAACACGAACACTGAACACATCTTTAGGACGAATTAACAACCCTGTATGCTGCAGCAATTTAACATTTAAAATTAAAAAAATATATATAATTACGTAATTTCACATCACTGGGAAAAAGTGCAGTATGCAAATATACGAATATTATAAATGAAAGAATTCAATCTGTTATTCGAAAGCAATAGTTGTTTAACATAGCGATTAAAATTAATTAAATAATATTAGACATATTGAATTACATGCATGTAGGAAGAAGAAAAGTTAATCAAGACAATCTCCAGAACATCTGCAGGGTTCAGAGCCATAGTGGGCCAAACGCCATTTATTAAAAACGGAGAAAGCAAGGGTTAAAGTTAAGTGAATACCATAGTTTAATGAAGATTGACATATCATTTCGTTTGAATGTGTATACTTTATATTACTTGCTATATGTTTCCATTGAATTATGGTGATAACTTCATTTTAATCCTTGTTTTCTACGGTTTCAGTAAATGGCGCTTGGCCCACTATGGTTCTGAACCCTTAATTTATAGTAAGACGTATTTCAGAGAAATACATTAAATTACAGGAAATACGAGCGATGCAATTAGTTCATTAGTGTTATTCAAGAAGGAAGTGAGTTTGCAGAAATGTAAACAGGATATTATACTCGTAATGCGCAATTTTTACGTATCATCACAGCTGGTCATCCTTCGCTATAAATAAAACATCATCATATACTTAGTTGGACCTGAAGGATGAAGGTTCACGGTACATATACTGTATATGTTTTGCAACATGATGAATACTGTATGTAACAAATTCGGTACCATCCAGCACAGGTATGAACCTGTAGCAGGGTTGCCAGATGTCCCGATTTGGTAGAATATGTCCCTAAGTTCGTTTAAAAATCTCGAATCCCACTTCGATTCGAGGCGGGACGGAAAAAGTACCTCCTTTAGAAAATTAACTTCACTTGTATAATTTGATCGTTACCTAATAACTATTTTCTTCCAGGGCTAAATAATTATATTAAATTTAAAATTAGAAAATTAACACCACTTGTATAATTTGATCGTTACCTAGTAACTATTTTCTTCCAGGGCTAAATAATTATATTAAATTTAAAATTAGAAAATTAACATCACTTGTATAATTTGATCGTTACCTAGTAACTATTTTCTTCCAGGGCTAAATAATTATATTAAATTTAAAATTAGAAAATTAACATCACTTGTATAATTTGATCGTTACCTAGTAACTATTTTCTTCCACGACTAAATAATTATATTAAATTTAAAATAAGTTTCTTAACAATGTAGGTTTGCACATTGAAAAAAAAACGTATATTTTGGCAAGTGTAAGGTTTGTGACAGCGAATTCAGTGATGAAGATTATATTTATAAATATTTAAAAAGAGAAGTTAATCAGAAATGCATTACACAGGGAATGGAAAAATCTTGTTGAAAATTCTAAAGTTCAGTGATAAATATGTTTATAAGCTCTGAAAATGTATACTGTATGTTAAATGATGGGTTTGGAGCAGTAATAATATGCTAAGTCACCAATATGAATTTAGGTACCAATAAATTTGTGATTGTAATCAATTAATAAACACTGAAATTTAGTCTAAACATTTTGTCACATGTGATGCCATCTTTTGGAATTTGTGCTTTACAATTAATAATAGACAGTTGGGGAAATCTATGTGACAGAACTACTATTAAGTCATTGAGTTAATAATTTAGAATAACATATTTTTGCCACAAGCCCTTCAGGAAGACGCCAGAGAAACGTGATGTAGGCCTAAATTACACCCAGATAAGTATTGTTTTGTACTTGGAAATCTGTAACTACAATATGTTCTTTTATTAAAATTGCAATTTTGAAATTCATAGTCTATTAGTTTCTTCAACTGCATATAAAGGGATATATATTTTTGTATAGTCATGAAAATGTCAACTGTGCCCATAATCATATCACTCTTCCTGTAAGACAAAACATAAGTAGTGTAAGCCTATGTGTTGGAAAATGGATGTCCCTCCTTGGTAGATCTAAAATCTGGCAACCCTGACCTGTAGCGAGCTTCTGTATTTTTCCCACATACTGAAGATTAAACGAGCCGATAGAAGACAGTTTTAGACATTAAGCACCGAACATTTAATGTTTCGTGATATAAAAAGTGAACCGTAAGTAATGTCATTTAATTTCATAGGGTTATTCTTGGAGATATTTCAAACGAAAAAGTTTAATGAAAACAATTTCACTGCCCCCAGAATTGTTTATACTACCATTCGATTATGAAACTTCAATTCTGTGCTGGTTAAGATTTGTTTACAATTTGCTCTTTCTTTATAACTGCACCCATTATATATATATTTTTTTGTAACTTTAAACGATATCAGAAATATATCCCTAATTGTATTTTATAATACGTTAAAGTATATGCTTGTTCTATTTCTCTTTTAAGTTCCAATTTTGAGTCCACGCATAATTTTCCCCATACAATCATTGTTTAGTTATGGAGGTAATTATTACCATATTGATACTATATATTTGAGGGATATAGTTTAAAATTGTACGCTATTTTCTATAATCTTTTGGTTTAGAGCAGCAGTCGGCAAAGATTAGGTCATATAAAAAGAAGCCCGCAATGCACAGCAAAGGGGTAGGTAAGAGGGGGGAGGATATCCAAACTGCTTAGCATTGGATGAACAAATGATGGCTAAGGGGAAGGAGATGATGTCTTAACCCTTCAACGCGCTTGTGTATTAAGGGGTAGACTCGTGAGTCAAGAAATGCCGACCACAATTTTAGAGTAATTAATTCTTGAATATATTTGTGCATCTTTTAACAATAATATTTGTACTACGAAACGTAACTACGCCATACTACCAGAATTTATTGTTCTTAGTACCGTCGTGAAGCTTCAGCACTTTGTAAGTTAGGAAGGGGCTTCCATACGTATGTCTAATGGAAATCCCGACTTCCAAATACTGAAGAGGAAATTGAAACATTTTCACTAACGGCATAACGCAATTTCTGATGCGACATGTTACGATAATTAACATTGCGAACATTAAAATACTAATTACATATAGAATGAAATAGCTGGAAGCATAAATATTTCCGAGTATCAAAGCATGGTGGACGAATATTTTACATTTATAGCCTCACAGTATACACAACACAGAGAAACGTTGGTAATAATAACGTGGCCATGACATGTTTTTCACACTCATTGGTTTCGCTTGTGTAGTTGAGTGCATTTTACATCTTTTCATTCGTTTCTGAAAGCTAAATAATCAAGTACGCCAGGCCACATCACATTTCAATTCAACTATTTTGAAAAACATTAGGCTAATGCTAATCCTCAGCACTATATGGTAAAAATATTTTTGTTTAAAGAAAGAGTAAATGAAAATAGATCACTGTCATCATCGTAGTCGCTAGCCGTGGTACACTCAAGGTTAAAAAAAAAAGCTTTTACGCTGTTTGGAGACTACAATTGCTCGTTCCACTCCACATTAGAACACGACTGTTTGGTCACAGTAAATGTCATGTTTCTACTGACTAACAGATAGTCTTCTGGATTCATGCTGGCCTAGGTCACAGGATTTCGCATATCACCTGGTCACCTGAATATGGGCTCAGAAAATACTTAATAAGGGCTTGAAAACTCACAACTTTGCACTATAATAATAATAATAATAATAATAATAATAATATTATTATTATTACTATTATTGCTAGTATTATTATTACTATTATTATTACTACTATTACTATTATTATTACTATTATTACTACTATTACTATTATTATTATTATCATCATCATCATCATCATTATTATTACTATTATTATTATTATTATTACCATTATTATTATTATTATTACTACTAATACTAATATTATTATTATTACCATTATTATTACTATTATTATTATTACCATTACCATTATTATTACCATTATTATTATTATTATTATTATTATTATTATTATTATTGTGTATTGTGCTGAACTATAATTGGCCCCTGGCTGTTGTTCAGCACACAAATATTAATAATAAATTAATAATATATAATAAATAAATAAATTATTATTATTATAAAAGTTGTTGGCCTTACTTTGCTTGATCAAGTGAACAAAAACGAAATTAGAAATAGGCTAAAAACATTTAACTAAAATTAAAAAATTATTTTAAATAAAAATAGCTGGTATGATCACATAATGCGAATTGACCCTAACAGAATAAGTAAAATGATTCTACATTATAAACCAGAAGGTCAGAGAGATGTTGGTCGTCCTAGAAGCAGATGGAGAGATTCTCTCTGAGGTGGAACAGACCTTCGGGTCTACCATGTAGAAGATGATGATGATAATGATGATGATTATTATTATTATTATTAATATTATTAGGCCTATTATTATTAGCATCATTATCATGACATCAGGTACGTAAAAGTACAAGAAACTACCCCGCGCCGAAGCGTCATGGTCCAAAGTACCATGGTTCCAGTCCTCATGAAGGAGATATTTTCTCATGAAATTTCGGTCAGTGTATAGAACCTGTGCCCACCCAACATCGTGGTGAATTTGGGAAGCTATGGTAGATAGCGAAATCCGGTTCCGCAAATCAGCTATTCTGGCTGGAGGAATTATCGTGCTACGTCACCCCCGTACTGGTTGGACGATCGCTCATCTCTGCTGAGGCATGTGGACATGAAGCCAGTAGTCGGCTAGCCGACCTTGGTCCTATATGAGCTGTCGCTTCACGGATCACTACTACGAGAGACTATCGGTACTCCTTCAACTGGTATGCTTAGGAAAATTTTCTGTACGTGATATAAGAATAGACAGACAAAGGGCTTGCTCAGAACCACTTTTTCCATAGGAAGAATGGTAAAAATATGTAGCCTATTTCTGAAAAAAAAAAAATACTCAAGTTTTTGCAGCTACAAACTACTTCTGTGCTGTATGGGACATGTCGCAATGATTCCAATGCTGCCACTCCAGTGAGTTACGCATTGTGCTGAAGACAGCTCTGTATCAATTCACGCTTGATATGAATTCCTGCAGTGTGTATTGAATGAAGACTTACAATTCATGCAACGTTGCAAAGTAATGTTTTGCACTGACAGATTAATCCAGCAGTGTGGTGGTATATAACGAGTTTCGATGTGGACTCCTAATACTGATGATCAGACTGCGGATTTTCGGTCCCTACACAGCGACAAGACAATCACGTCTCTTGGCGTACGGAGGGAGAGCAATGAGCTCGATGACCTCCCTACAACTGACGAACATCTAACGTTCAGTATCGGGAACGAAAATCCGCTGTCTGCTGATGATAAACAGATCATTCCTGCAGAAAGTGCATCAATACAGGGTAGAAGGTAAGATAGTACATTAATTGTAGGATGTGAGTACTTGAAATATAACGAACAAAAAAGTATAATATCATTTTGCTCGTTTTTGCGAGGGTTTTGAAGAAATAATACTTTTAAGTTGACATTTCGATCGCAAATTTTACGAATACTGTTTAAAATACGGTTTAATTTCATGCATAACAACGAAGAGAGCGTTTATTACGTTCACGTTGCAGTAGTATTTTAATTTAAAAATCACAGATTTCGAATTAATCGATTGAAGAAACAATGGAAACATTGATTGTCGGGTCACGTACAGAAGGTCTAAAAATCTGGCGTCGCTGTCCGGACGGCAGATAGTTTGTCTAGTACTCGCAACTGATCAGCTGTTGTGATGTTTACATTGCATTAGTGTGCAGTTGGACGTACAGCGATACAGTTTAGTTTATTTCAAAACTACGAGATGCCAGAGTTCACAAATCGTGAGTACTTAGACATGATCCAGGCCGCGAAGGAAATTCGGAACAGTGAAGAACTACTGGCCAGAGTTCGTCATAATTGGACTAGAAGATGTGAAAGCTGCACGCATGCTGATGGTGGACATTTTGAACAGTACCTGTAAGATGTGAGTGGAATGTGGTTTACAGAGTTTATTACTCTTTATTTCATTATTAATGCCCAGAATTAGTGATTCGTAAAACAACAAACTGTAATGTTAATTACATCTTGTTCACAAAGTTACATCAGTTTTAATCCCACCCCCTTCAAGTCGCTGACTGCATGGGGTGTGGGGTGCTACTTATGCGGCGTTGAGACATCTTGCAATTGCTGTCAGCGCTTTCGAAACACTTGTAATTATCTCACTATCCGTAAGTCCTATAATTTTTTTCATTTGACAAACCTTATTCTAAATAATGAGTTCTATGGCTCCTGTCAATTAATGTACTACCTTACCTTCCACCCTGTATATACTTGGATATTATGTGAAGAATGAAGTAATATCCACTTTCCTATTGATAATTTAAAATTGCTGTTATAAACCCTTCACGACAAAGAAAGTGAAGCCTTACTTTCCGGATACCCTATTAAACGCTGTGAAATCATGTTTATACATATTAATGTGTCATACCTGAAGGCACAGATGTAGTCACCACAGCTCTAGCGAGTCATGAAGGAAATAATATTACCTAACGTTTTCTGAAACCTCTCTTAGATTCATAAGTGATTTATATAAGCTGATTTTGTATACGAGAATACATTTTCATACACGCAAATATTTTTAGAGTGAAAAGTGAGAAACACGTTTTTATGAAAAGTTAAAAAGTTTCGAGTTCAAACAAGACTAGTATCGAACCCGGGACCTTTGGTTTAACGTACCAACGCTCTACCACTGAGCTACTCGGGAACTCTAACCGACACCGATCCAATTTTTCCCTCTATATCCACAGACCTTGAAGTGGGCTGACAACCGTCAAGCAACCAACTTCGAGTGCACATTAACTCCGTGTGACTTAAATTGTGCTTTTCTGTTAACGAACAGTAACGTGTATTATGCAAATCAAGATTTTCAGGTATAACTCCCTGTAAAGTTGATTTGAATAATTTCGAGGGAAAAATTGTTCCGGAGCCGGGTATCGAACCCGGGACCTTTGGTTTAACGTACCAACGCTCTACCACTGAGCTACTCGGGAACTCTAACCGACACAGATCCAATTTTTCTCAGCTCAGTGGTAGAGCGTTGGTACGTTAAAACAAAGGTCCCGGGTTCGATACCCGGCTCCGGAACAATTTTTCCCTCGAAATTATTCAAATCAACTTTACAGGGAGTTATACCTGAAAATCTTGATTTGCAAACAAGACTAATTTTTTCTTTCTGAAAAGTAACTCTCCCTTGCTACTTTTTGTTTTGATTTCAACAGATTTTAAATCTGTGTTTTAAAATCTCTTTGTGAAAGCTTTTAATCTTTCATTCACGTTTCAAAATAACAAAAACGTTTTTCGCTTTTAAGAACTATACATTTTAATAAAGAACAAGAAAATAAACTTCACGATCTTTTTGTATTCTCTATCGACTTCGAAAACTTTTTACATTACGCTACTCGCTACTTAATTACAATCCCATAAAAGTTTTACAAAGCTTTCAACACATTCGAGAACTTGCTTCGTTAACAAGTCTCAAATACATTTCCGCCAAACAGAACTACGTAAAACTCGTTTAAGAGATAATTCGTAATTTGCCTTTTCTGTCAAGTTATGCTTTCGCTTCAAGCAAGGCTATCATTGGATTTGACTTCATTAACAGGAAGACTGTTTGATGAGAATTACTGTACATAATGGCGGTAGTAAACTATGAGAGTTGGGCTTCACTCTTAACGTCGTAACGAATATGTTGGAAAGCAAGCAGACATCATTATTATCTATTTTACTTCATTATTTCAAGAAGACTTTTATAATCAGTCCTGTGGCTTAAAAGGAACATTATTATTATTATTATTATTATTATTATTATTATTATTATTATTATTATTATTATTATTATTATTATTATTATTATCGTCATCTTGATGGGGTGGATGAACTCTAGCGTTACGTCCATCAGGAAGTCACCGGCGTAGTCTTTAGCGCTTTTGTTTGCTGATTCGAAGTTTCGCTCGGACGTGAGTTTGATTCCCGCTTGGGCTGATTATCTGGTTGGTTTTTTCCGAGGTTTTCCCCACCCATAAGTATGAGGCAGAAACATGGACATTACGACGAAGTGAAGAGAAGCGACTAGAAGCATTTGAAATGTGAATATGGAGAAAGGTGGAGCGTGTGAAATGGACAGACGGAATAAGAAACGAAGGTTTTTTTATCGGCATAGCTCAGATGGTAAGAGCACTCAGCGCGCCAAGCTGAGAGTCCTAGCTTCTATTCCCGGTGCCGGAACGAATTTTTATCCATTAATATCTACGTAAATGACTACATAAAGTCATTGATTACACAATATACAACAGAGAACGGCGAGGTTCTCATATAAGAATATTATATAAACGAAGCTCTGTTGAAAAGAGTGGGCAAAGGAAAAATGATGCTGAAACTGATCAGAAAGAGAGAAGAAATTGGCTGGGTCACTCGCTGAGAAGAAACTGTCTACTTAAAGATGCACTGGAAGGAATGGTTAACGGGAGAAGAGTTCAAGGCACAAGAAGATATCAAATAATAGACGGTATTAAGATATATGAATCATTTGTGGAGAGTAAGAAGAAGACAGAAAATAGGAAAGACTGCAGAATGCTGGGTTTGTAGTGAAAGACTTGCCCTTGGGTATAACACTATGAATGAAAATGAGGCGAATTTCACATAATCTATGGTGAATTTTCGACCTTATTTCACCAACTCCATAGACAATAACCCAGTAGTTGATACAACGTCGTTAAATAATCAAGTAAAAAATCCACCAGAGTGAACTATCACTCTGACCCCGGATAGGTGCATTCTCACCGTCAGCAGCAGACAATGCTAATGTTTGTTTTGAACCAGGCTTCACACAGACAACGCCACATGTCTCTAGGCCATCGGACAATTGATAAGTAGCTATATTGTAATGGAATGAATAGCAACCGGAATCATGTTGATCCTTATCATGGGAAAGCAAGAGAACCCCGAGAAAGACCCCCAAATGCGACTTTCTTCATTACAAACGTCACTATGGATTTTTCAATTCAAAAGTGACAGGGGATTAATCGAACTCCTGTAATTGTGTGAAACGTGAGGATGATTTCATGTAAAAGTTTGATATCTTTTTATTTCTGTCTTCATAATCCCAGCACTTAAATTTTAATAAGGCAAAGACTTTCCATTATTGCTTCACAAACGCTTCCTTATTCCATGTCGCCTAGTCTCGAAACAACAATGCAATTGATAATCGAAATGATTCACACATTAATAATGTATCCAATGAGTTGACTGAAATTATTGTAATGAATAATAACATGTCGTTACAGAGATTGAATTCATTTGGGAACATTAGAGAATTCTGAAAGCGGAAAGTAAAAATGGACGTACCCTAATAGCTACCATAGAAAGCATGGCAGAACAACAGCAGGGCAGAATCGCCGAAGACCACATGGCCGCTAAATTTCCGTATTTGTGTACAAGTCTACCGTTGGTTCAAGTTCACAATCATACTAAGAGTGAAGACGAAAGAAATCGAAAGATATATTCTTGTAAATTGAACATGACGAGTTACAGTTTATCTTGTTTAACTGTTGTATAGTCTAATAATTCTGAAAAATATACTCTTAATAAAGAAATTTCGAAATATCAGCTACAGAACTGGCTAGTCTAAGCGGACTTCTTTATGATTACATTATTATTATCATCATCATTATCGTCATTATCATTATATTATTATTATCATCATTATATTATTATTATTATCATTATATTATTATTATTATTATTATTATTATTATTATTATTATTATTACCGAAGTTCAAAAAGCCGAGAAAACTCTAAGTTTAACTGTATGAAACTCTCGCAGTTACAGCATTGTTGTATGGCAGCGAAACCTCAAACCTCCGTAAACAATACCTATCAAGATTGAATCCTGCAGAGATGGAATTTATCAGAACAGCTGGCTACACTTTACTAGATCATAAAATAAATTACGAAATTTTACAGGAATTAGAAATTAATATAATAAGTAACTACAAAAATAATTGGATATAACGTACGCCTATATCAAGAATAAATGAAAACAGAATACCTTTATAAATTTTAAATTACCAGCCGTTAGGGAATAGAAGACTGGGAAGATCATTAAAGCGTTTGACAGACAACTTTTATGTGCGCGCCAAAACGCGCCACTTGGTCTAAATTTTATTATTATTATTATTATTATTATTATTACTATCATTATTATATTTCAATAATGTCCGACCATTCGTTTTACATTTCATCAGTTGATCAATTTGTGAGAAAAATATTTTAACAATCGATATTAAATCCAAGTTCAAAATAAGTTATGCAAGATATTCAGTATAAAGGATTATTCGTATATAAAGTTTCTCGTACCTCTTATTGCGTCGTATAAGACGGATTTCCACGTCATCCGAAAGAGAAAGAGAGAGCAGCTTGAAGAGAATTACGAAAATGTTCGGATCAGGGAAGCCCATTCTGTGAGAATCTAAGTCCGGGATAAATGAAAGGCGCCCTAGTTGCTGCGAGGTGAAGAGCTTTACTACGACGGAGTGGAGGGTGGAGAGGGAGACTGCCCCACCCCGGGCTCGAGACCAACCATTCAGAAAGAAGGTGGAGATCTAAGAGGAGAATAGTGGACAGGGTTGACGAACGGTAACAAAAATGCTCTGCATGTAGGCGATTACACAGAAGTGGTGCGGGATTAGTTTTTAGCTACACTTACAGTCTTTTGTGGTCAGGAAACCAACAGGCCTATTCAGGAACAACGGTATGTAGAAAATAAACAAGAAATGCAATCTTCGACAATATTATTCACTTTCACTATATCAATCGTATTTATTTGAAACTATAAATGCAAGAGTGCAGAAATATAAAACATAAATATTCAAGTGATAAAAAAAATTATTTCGGCCTCGCAATATCGATTACTGAAGATCTGTGAAGTTAAGAGGCCTAATTAAATATATTTTTCTCGCAATAGTAATAAGTTTTATTATTATTATTATTATTATTATTATTATTATTATTATTATTATTATTATTGAAATGTATTTCCATAATCTTAACCAGAAAATTAGACAACAGTATTTTGAAAAGTGTTCACTATTTTTTACATGAAATGTATGAATTTGATTTCACAATACTTATATTTTGAAGTTACTATGTAAATAATAATAATAATAATAATAATAATAATAATAATAATAATAATAATAATAATAATAATAAATTTCTATTTATGTTTATGAGCTGGACAACAGCCATTTGCCAATAAAATTCCAGCACAGTGATGATAATAATAATAATAATAATAATAATAATAATAATGATAATAATAATAAACGGTGAGTTGTATACATTTTCAACATGTATGCTTTTTATTTTTTATTCCTGGAAACAGAAAATATCTACATGAAATTTTGCATGTAAATTTGCCACAACATAACTAATAAATATCCAAAAGTACACTGAATTTGATAACTAGTTTGTTCACAATAAAAATCTTAATTCTGGTTAAAAATAATAACAAAGTAAAACAATGTTGCATTAAAGTACCAATATCTCTGGATATACGGGTCACACGGAAGAAAAAAGTTGCTCATTTCCTTTTATCAAGAATGAGAAAATTAATTATTGTATGCCTTACAATTGCTGTTATTTAAATGATTTCACATGAAAAATGAATTAACGAAATTTTATAATTATAAATTAATTAACGTAATCAACAAAAATTATTTCTGGACTGTAAGTCTTTTCACGTGCCTTATATAAAACTGGCAAACAATGAAGATACTATCAATTTCACGTCTCATGCAAAATTTTATAGCTTTAGTTCCATGAGTTTTAGAGATATTGGCACTTAAACGTGACGTTGTTTTAATTTTTGTTTATATTTTTGACCAGAATTAAGATATGTAGTGTTATCAAACTATGTAACCAATTTCAATGTTCTATCGAATATTTATTCATTATGCTACGGTAAATTTTCATGAAAAATTCCATGCAGATATCATGAATATTTCCAAACAGAAAAAATAAAAAGTGTGTATATTGGAAATGTAGAAAATTCACGTCTGGGTCCCCTTAAGGCCCGACCCAAACCCGAACTCGACATGTATAAGTGAATTTCAACCCGAATCCGGCCCGCGGGCTTGACCCGAGCCCGTGCAGAGTTCTGTTTTCTAATGAACCTAATTCTTCCGGCTGAACTATGACCCTGGCTTCTACTCAGCCTGTAACAGAAATGAGTACCCGAGAGTTTTCCTTTGGGGTAAAGACCACATCCCTATTGCTACTGTATCTGTAGGCCTATAGGTGAAAGCCTTAAACTCCCGCAGTTCTGTGGGCTTCTACGGCCTGCGGTACGGATAACTGCATTGTTATAACTTCACTATTACCAATAACAATTACATCGAGGAAATACGAATGGAAATACTTACTTACTGGCTTTTAAGGAACCCGGAGGTTCATTGCCGCCCTCACATAAGCCCGCCATTGATCCCTATCCTGAGCAAGATTAATCCAGTCTCTACCATCATATCCCACTTCCCTCAAATCAGTTTTAATATTATCTTCCCATCTACGTCTCGGCCTCCCCAAAGGTCTTTTTCCCTCCGGCCTCCCAACTAACACTCTATATGCATTTCTGGATTCGCCTATACGTGGTACATGCTTTGCCCATCTCAGACGTCTGGATTTAATGTTCCTAATTATGTCAGGCGAAGAATACAATGCATGCAGCTCTGCGTTGTGTAACTTTCTCCATTCTCCTGTAACTTCATCCCTCTTAGCCCCAAATATTTTCCTAATCACCTTATTCTCAAACACCCTTAACCTATGTTCCTCTCTCAAAGTGAGAGTCCAAGTTTCACAATCATACAGAAGAAGTGGTAATATAACTGTTTTATAAATTCTAACTTTCAGATTTTTTGACAGCAGACTAGATGACAAAAGATTCTCAACCGAATAATAACACGCATTTCCCATATTTATTCTGTGTTTAATTTCCTCCCGAGTGTCATTATTATTTGTTAACTGTATTACTATAACTTCACTATTACCAATAAAATTACATCGAGGATATACGAATGGAGATATGCACTGTAAATGACGGAAAAACGCTTAAAAATGAGTGACATTGAAATAAAAGTTAAAAGCACATTTTTAAATAAGGTAAATAACAACATGCAAGACATTAGTCTTCTCCGGTTATATCAAAATTAAAACGACAAAAGAATAATTGGAAGAAATTATATAAGTAATTACGTTCGGAAAATTCATATATTTAACATATAAATGTGAATTTCATTTGGGATGTAACGCTGGGTTTGTTGCCGCACTATGAACTCATTCTTCTCCTTTCCACACTTCCGCGCACGTATCCTCTAAAATTTCTTAATACGGCCTGCGTGCAAAATTGTCGAGCCTTCGAGCCACCATGTTTATAATTTCAATAAACTCTCTGTATTACGTGTGTAAGACGAGACAAGTAGCCTTACTTCACTCCTAGATTGTAAACAATTATGTTTACTAATATTTTACAACTATGTTTGTTTCCTACGTTCTTTAAACACTTTTTATAACTATTGATTACTCCGACATGTAACTGGAGGGCATATCGCCAGGATCGACTTCTTGTTCAGCACAGTCACTGTCAAAAGTTTCGCTAGAGCGATTCATGCGGAAGTAGATTTAGTTCTATGAAACTAAACAGATTTACGAAGATAGCTTATGAATCTGTAACATTATTATCACAAATATTACTTTAATTAATGTATATATTGCACTCATTTGTATACATAATCCAATCTGAGAAAGAAATTAGCTAGGAATAATACTGCAATTAAGGCCAGAGATGCAGAAGGAACAAACATTTTCTTTCTTGCCTATTTAAGTTGTTAATGTGTTCAGTTTCAAAACTGCTTGTCGTTGTTAAGTTCTATATACCGTTTATAACACTATCGGTTGAATTTATTTCAACTGATTTATAATTCTTCCAGTGTTTACGTATTTATACAGCTATAATTGGAGTTTGTTTCACACAGGTATCAAACATTAACATTAAATGTTTCCATCCAGTGTATTACGACGCAACAGTAACGAACTGGACATACATGCGTAGTAAGTTAAATTTGACAGTGTACAGTATAAGTTGTGATTTAACATCTTAAACATGTTCAATATTTCATTACAAAAATCAATTAAATATAATTACTTCACGCTTGTTTATCATCGAATTTAGTGACAACCAGGGAGAAGAAAAAAAATATATCTACAGCCGTTTAATATTTACTTAAAAATTAAAAAAAAGAAATGAAATGGCAGTGGGGAAAAATATCATAGCTAAAGAGTTATTCAGTAAAACAATAAAATAGATTATTATTTACTTAACAGTCATAAAGATAAAAATCATGTGTTACTGAAAAATGTATTTAGGAATCTTTTATTTTTATCGGTAAAAATATTTAAATCTGTTAATATTACAATGAAAATCTCAAAGACAAAAATGCACACGTAAAAGACAATTCATTAAAAACTTATTTCCAAGTATTCGTTAGCTGTTATTTTAAATAATTATTATATTATAAATCAGTTTATATTTTTCGCGAAAATGTTAATAAAAATGCAGCATAGCAGCTGAAAATGGATTTAAATGTTTACTGCAACATGCCAGAGCTCTAATCCACCATGCCTTGATAACAACATCATAATATTGTAGGCAAAACAGCAGAAAATATCAAAGCAACGTGTAAAGATACACGGGAAGGAATAATTTCATAAAGCAAGGTCGGTAAACAACACACAAAAATTTCGAACACCTTAAATACAGATCAAGGTGTACTGGATTCGGACGCATGCACGCTTCACAATGCACGGATTGGCTACTCTCGTATTAAAGTAACACCACATACACCAATTAAATTCACACGGTCACTCATAAACAAATAACCCACTGAGACGGAAAGAAAAAGCGATAACCACATATATCACAAGTATATAAAAACTCGTGCACAAAAGCAAATGATGATATGACTATTAGCGTGTCCGATGAAGTTTATCCGCAACCCCGACGCCGCACCCTACCCTCACTGGAGCCCGGGATGCTGATGCTTCTGCGGCATCTCGAAACCCAAGCTACTACTACTACTGAGTGTAGGGTCGTCATGGTAACCTATGGCAGCGGCGGCAGCAGCAGTACAGCGCCGCAGTACGCCCGGCTCGCGAAGTCCAGGACACACGGTCACACGTGCGGGCCGCCGTCACCTTCACCAGCAGCGACAGCGACGATAGCAAGACTTCCTCTGATACAGTGGAGTATAAAAGAACTCACCGTTTCTCTAGTTGCAATACACCTTTCTCTCCAGAATAAAAGAGTGAAAAGGATATTATAATCGTTGTGATTGTTACTAAATCCAGTCGGCCTGGGCCTGGGTGGCTCAGTCGGTATAGCGCTGGCCTTCTGTGCCCCGAGGTTGCGGGTTCGATCCCGGCCCAGGTCGATGACAATTAAGTGCGTTTAAATGCGACAGGCTCAGGTCAGTAGATTTACTGGCATGTAAAATAATAATAATAATAATAATAACAATAATAATATAATACATAATAAAATAATAATAATAATATAATAATATATAATAAAATAATAATAATAAAATAATAATAATAATAAAATAATAATAATAAAATAATAATAATAAAATAATAACAATAGATTCTGATTGAGATTCTGACTGATATGTACATACATTACCAGGCAATACATCTCATTTTTTTAGTAGGTTATTTTACGACGCTTTATCAACATTTTAAGATATTTTGCGTCTGAATGACATGAAGGTGATAATGCCGGTCAAATGAGTCCGGGGTCCAGCACCGAAAGTTACCCAGCATTTGCTCATATTGGGTGGAGGGAAACCCCCGGAAAAAAACCTCAACCAGATAACATGCCTCGACCGGGATTCGAACTCAGGCCATCTGGTTTCGCGGCCAGACGCGCTAGCCGTTACTTCACAGGTGTGGACTACATTAATTCACTTGACAATATCTGTCGGAGGAAGAACAATAATGCTTTATTTTTTCTGGCAGAGTTAAGGCCGTGATGCCTTCTCTTTCACTCAATCAGAGAATAAAAAGGACATGGATTATGTGGGTGTGTGTCTAATGTCTACCCACTTCACTTGCGTGATTCGGGTTACACATACTGCGGATAGATGGCAACATAGACACAGACATGGAAATTCTACATATCCAACCGAAAAACCAGAAACTAAACACAATAGAACAATACGAAATATACAGATAAACAAAAACACACCCACAACAAATCCTCAACATACAACTCAATTTTAGAATCCACACATTATTCGACTCAACACTACACAAACGCACTCCCACAGGGGACGAAAACAAGAGAAGACGCGAAGACCATCCAGTTCTGAAGATAGCACCCAGGCCGAAACTAGTCAACTAAGGTAACTTTAAACCTAGTTCATTAACATGAGAAAGTAATATATATATATATATATATATATATATATATATATATATTATTTAGTATATTCCTCGATAATATAATGTTAACCCCTTACCGCATGGGACAGTCTTGCACACACTGGTTTAATATTCAAATAACTTAAGCAGTTCTCTCTTTCTCAACTGATGCCACATATGGTCAAATCCAATTCTTGACAGTGTGCCATATCTGTCCAGTATGCAGTTTGAAATATTATATGCTTATATTATAAATTATATGAATATAAAACGGGTATGTGCCATATCTGTCCCAGAATGCGGTAAGGGGTTAATATAAAAGAAAGCTATAAGCATACCTAAGATAAAATCGAAAGAGAAAAATATGCATAAGCCAGAGAATTATCGAACTTTAATACTTAAATTAGATGACAAATTAAATTACACGATAACTTAATAAACTAGTTGCAATAAGAATCCTAATATATACCCTGGGGGACTGTGTGTTTTAAAATAAGATGTTTCACTTTGGACTTGAAAGTGTTTAAGGTCGGGCAGCACCTAACATCTGTAGGTGATTAATTCCAAGAACAGATAGTGTCTATTGTAAAAGACGAAGAATACGCGGAAGTTCTGCGGAGAGAACTCCTACGGGACAAAATTCCGGCACAACAGCGACGCTGATATAACCCCGGCAGTTGCAAATGTTGTTAAAAAAACATAATTTTTTACTAAATCCAAGTGCTGGATAAAGTATAGGCCTACTTCTCATCCTCCTGTTCAGATGAAGTAAATACAAATACTGTAACAAGGCACTGCTTCAAATATAAACGGTTTGTATTGCTCATAAGGACTTATATATTTATTTATATTTCCAATAACAGAATAAATGGAATAGATTTAATTTTGTTATATTATAAATGCTAGATTATACGTAAATAACTTATTTTAGTTATTTTACAAAGAGTGGGATTTCCACTAAGAAGACGCCTATATACCCAATGGTATGTTCTAAACTCAAAATATATTATAAAAGAGTGAACAGAATATTCTATCCGCTGGAGTCATTACAAATTATTAAATCTAAGTGCTGAATAAGGTACATTTTCATCTTCTTTTTCAGACGATCACGAATGTAGATTCAGCCTCGAAAAGAGTGTGCTTCATTTCCTCAAATATAAAATCTACGTATTGTTTTACGCTTGAAAACAAAACTGTGTATGGTATATTAATCTGTTTAGCTTATTAACATAATGATGTAAGTGAGGGTAACGTAGAGAAATAAAATTGCTACAACCGGCCCCATTGAGCACTTAAAAGAAACGCGCCTGTCTGAGCTGTTACACTGACCCGCTTAACGCTTGAGGAGAAGAAGTTGCCGACAGGTTACGGGGATGTAATGATCAATTCCCATTCATTGTATCGTGAGCCACGATAAAGATTGTATCGTTATTGCAACTTCTCAGAATAATGATTGCGGTGAACTTTTGAAGACTTACGGGAATAAACAAAACCGTATCTGTCCTTCGAGTTTTCAAGAATTTTTCGCTATCTGTTAAATTATTTTTAATGAAAATGTAAGACAAATTTCAGTATGCAGCTGCGTGGACTAAGGCATCATGACTTAGACTAGTGGTTCAGAATGAGCATTGGTTCGAGCCCTAATTGGGGAAGAAATTTTCTTATAGCGAAATCCGGTTTCCAAAGCCAGCAATAACGGCCTGGGAGATCACTGTGTTCACCACATGTTATTCTCGTATTAGCTGGATAATCGTTAACCTCTTCTGAAGCATGTGGACGTAGGCCAGCAGTCTGCTTTGGTCATTCATGGGATGTAGTGCCACGGGTTATATTCATACTACCAGAGTGATGTAAACATTACTATCATCATACGGTATTATAATTGATTTAATTGTATGGGCGATATCGAATTAAATGGAATCGCCCCATGCAGAAAGGGCTTCAGTCCATTAGACCTAGTTTTGAGAAAACTGAAAAAAACATTCTGTACACTGTATCACTTTCTGCAAAGAACTCTGAGCCTGACGCTTCAGTTTCTGCTTTCCAAGCATTGGACTGAATACTTTCTGCACAGGCCGATGGAGCTACCCATAAAGATACGATTTCCATCGATACCTCGTTTCCCCCCCCCACCAAAATTTGTGACTGAAGCCCTTCCTGCATGGGGCGATTCAATTATACTACTAGAATAACTAGAACATCTTCTCTTGAGTATTTATGCAAAATTAGTAACAATCGTGAGTCTTTCTTAAATAATATATTACTGACAATTGGAACAATATATTTTGGATATTTTAACCCAGTCAGGATTTACGCCTTTAGTGTCCTTCCAGCTATTATCTGTGCATTTCGAACTGGCGGATCAAGGTCACGTACAAAAGTACAAACCACGCAAGAGTCACTGAACTGAAAACTGTGAACTGAAGCACTGGTAATTTTGACTGTCCCAGCTGACTTTAGTTCGGGAGAATGGTACAGGATTGCGGTAAGCACACATGGAAAATGCAGTCCATTGCTTGACCTTGAGCCGCCAGTTCGAAATGCACAGATAATAGTATCAATAATACATAACATATGTACAGTGGGTTTCTTGGCATGACTTCAAAGCGATGAAGAGCTATCCCTATACCTACGATAACACAGGAACACAGAGTAGATAAAAATATTTAAAGAAATACTGCAAATTAAAAAGAGATTATTCAGTTTATAATTATTATTTTCCTTTTAAACTATTTGATATTAGGTTAAGAGGAAACCCCTGTGTTGAAATTGAGAATAATAAGTAAGGTGCATGTACTTTGTTTTACGTGGTTATTTAACGACGCTGTACCAACAACGAGGTTATTTAGCGTCGATGGAATTGGTGATAGCGAGATGATATTTGGCCAAATGAGGCCGAGGATTCGCCATAGATTACCTGACATTTGCCTTATGGTTGGGGAAAACCTCGGAAAAAACCCAACCAGGTAATCAGCCCAAGCGGGAATCGAACCCGCGCCCGAGCGCAACTCCGGATCGGCAGGCAAGCGCCTTAACCGACCGAGCTACGTCGGTGCCTAGGTGCATGTAGGAAAAATTATATTATTTTGTGTTATATAAACTCTAAGAAAATGTATATAATTTAACTAACCTCCTAAGAAAAGTACGTAGGTATTTTATTGTACAAAACTGGGTATTCCTATACTTCCCCAACTGACTGACTGCTGCACTGTATTTCCTAACTTGGTGACAAAAACGTGCGTCAGTAACACAAAGTTGACCTACTACAGTTCAAATTTAAATTTAAGATCCTTTTAGTGATTGTGTAGTTCAAGAATGGAAAAGTCAACTTATTTTTATCGACAGATAAATTGTTTTGAAATAGCTGTATAAATTGTGTAATATATCGGATCAACCCGAGAATTTTACGGACCAATAGGCAAACAAAATACATTTTTATTATGTTCTTCGGAAATTTAAGAAGTATACTAAATGTTAAAGGTTATGTTTTATTTAACGACGCTCGCAACTGCCGAGGTTATATCAGCGTCGCTGGTGTGCCGGAATTTTTGTCCCGCAGGAGTTCTTTTACATGCCAGTAAATCTACTGACATGAGCCTGTTGCATTTTAACCACACTTAAATGACATCGATCTGGCCCGGGATCGAACCCGCAACCTCGGGCATAGAAGGCCAGCGGAATACCAACTGTGCCAACAAGGCCAACAAGAAGAAGTATAATATATATATGCATACGCGAAGTGACGTGATCTTCAAGTAAGTAGGACGAAAATAATAATGAAAAATAAAGTCCTGTCTGAATTTTGTCATTGTGATGCCCTTTTAAGGTAGGTATTAACGTTTGAAATTGCGTTTTTTTGACTAAAATTTTCTTTGCAATAATGCTAGCTGCAAAATCCTAGTACAGAGCATTGTACGCATAAACAGCAATAATTCGGTGAAAGAAATTTAAAAATTGAGTAATTTTTAATTAATTTTTTTTTAAGGAATCAAAAAGTGAATTTGAAGTTTCTGATATATGGTTATGTTAGTCTACTTTCATATGTTGTCTGATAAATATCTTAAAAAGGTTGGTTAAAAAATGTAGATTTTCCTCCAAAACGTTAATACATACCTTAAGTGTTGGCCAGGTGACCGTATTTAAAGTTAATCCTACAATGTATCAATCCAGTGTTCAGATCGAGCATTCTGAAATTCAGATGTGTATTTCGTAGGCTACATAGTTTGTTGGAGGCTGTAGATCCAAAATGTACAATATTAATTTCTTGGAGTGTACAGTTTGTGTGCCTGACCTTGCAAGTAAAGACTTGGTGAAGCACATCTTTTTACGCCTGTCCCACAGATGTAGATGATGCAATGTAGGGATGTCATCGGCGGTTCATGGTCGGCAGGTACAGTTGCTATCCATTACGATCGACAAAGTGAACTAGCCACGTGTGACAGAGATTTACCGTCAAATAGTCGCCACTTTGTATTCAATTTGAGTCCTGCTGGCTTTGATGGAGTTTGCCTGGAACATATCCAGCAATCCGAAGTGGTTAATGCATAAAGATGAAAACAGTGAACAAGTGCCTTTTAACCCGATTTTTTATTTGAGTATATGCTTGCTTTTATTACGAACTCTCTGCGTTTTTATTCGTGTAAGCGGAACGAGTGCTGATTATTTGCAATCACGTTTCCTGTTGAATTTATATAATGACTTATTGTAAACCTATTTATTACAATCCGAAGGTGATTTATTGTTATTATTATTGTGATGATTATTATAATTATTGTTACTATTAACTTTTAGTATGTGCTTGGTCCTCCGCTACGGATTAAATGGTAATTTCAAATTCAGCGGATATGAGTTCGATTCTCATAGAGGAAAATAGATAATTTATCTGTTATTTCATAAAGGTTGATATGTCTCTCTCTTGCATAGTCATGAGGTCTCGCTGTTTTTGACTGACGTAAGCCCACGCTGCCCATAATAGCGAGGTCAGAATAGGTCGATGTTCCTATTCTTTTAAGTATGTAATTATGATAATTGTAACTCTATATAGTTTTTCCGAAAACCGTCACAAAAGTCAAAGTCTAGGTAGATATCAGAAGCCGATATTTCTGATAACAACATGTAGATTAAATCCGAACATAAATCTTATCTTTTGTAGCAGGTTTTTATCATAATTAATATTGTCATTATTATTACTGTTTTATTATTTTTTGTTAAGCGACTCCGCTTTTCTGCATTTGCATCTGATGCACTTTCGTTTTGATAGAGGGGAACATACTAAGGCAGTTGCGTTGTTTCTCAGACAGATGGCCGACCTGTCGATCAAGTAAAGAAGATTAGATGAGAAGGAAGCGAGTCGCTGCATTTGTAATTGGTAGGGAACGAAGTTTATACACCAAAATATTGCCTAGAAGCGGCTACAGGTTTAAGGAACACTGGCTGTAGAATGACGTCAGTTGTTTACTTTACTGATGTACCTTCAGGTTCATATGCAAAATGAAGGACGTCGCGTGAAGAAGAGAGCGGTGTTCATTCGAAGTTTAATGGGTGCGGGTTTTGTATTGTTTACTGCATTCTAATAGATTGTTTTGACAAAGCGTGCCTATTTTCTGTTTAAAATGTAAACCTTTTTGTGAGGAGTTCAGTTATGATCTAGTGAAGGTACTGTGGAAGCGTATTAAAATGCCGCCAATAAAACCTACAACTTTGTCTGTGCTTGCAAAAGACTTCGGAGATGACTATTTTCCAGTCAAGGACGAAAATATGTTAAGGTGTAAAGCGTGTAAGTTAGACATAAAAATTAATAAGCTTCATGATTTAAAAATCATTCTGAATCTCAAAGACACTATCAGATATCTGAAATTGTTTAGTGATTCGATTTCGTATCATTCCACTTTTTATTATGACTTGTGTTTGATGCTGATATATGCGAATATTCCGTTTCATACCCTTGAGAATCCCTATTGTACACACTTAATTGAAAAGTATACGTAAAGAAAATTGCTGACTCCAACAACCAAGCGTACACAATACTCACCCTCATATTATGTAATAACTTTAAATTCTGTACGATCAATTATTGGTAACAAAAAAAAAGAGTTATACTAAAACTGAAGTGTTCTAGGAAAAATCCTGCATGTTCCAAACTTTGTGAAATGTAATATGAATTAAATAGTGAACAGGCACAAGATAATATACAACATTATTATAATAAATAAAAACTATTTTAAATTTGCACCAATAACATCATGTGATGTCGAAATAACATTTTCTTGCTTGAGTGACAATCGGAACGGATTAATTATATTTGACAATTTACGAATGTACACAGTTTAACATTGCAACAAAATTAGTGAAGAAGTACACCATTCATTTTTGTTTAAAATATATCACAATTTTCTACAAAAAAAAAAAAAAAAATAAGGTAAGCGTAAATGTGTGTTATACCCTATTTGTTCTAGTCACCTGATTATACATAGTAGTGTTCTGTACAGGTCTCTGTACTACCCTAAGTTTATGTAAATAACACGACTTGCATAATACGCGACGTAGTTAACGTCATAGATCAGGTGTCCGAACTTCCACCTTTAGTAGGCCTAATTTGTATTATGCCAGCATCCACATGGAGAAACTTGGGTAACCACGAAACACGCAGGTCAGAATAGCACGCTGGGATCAGATCCCGGACCTCCTCATACAAGGCGAATGTGTCGACCACTGCACCACTTGCTTAAAAATATATTATATTCACGGAAAGCTGGCATTTAAAATATACGGCTATTAAAAATATTAGTGATTCGTAATGATATCTGAAGATAAGTGAGTACGGAGTTCGTGCAATGAGCCAAATGACTTTACGAAGAATAGTAACGCGTGGTGCTGTGCGATTAAAACAGACTACTCCCGCATCAAGGACGTGGCTGTATTGTGTATTACAAAAGAATAAACATAGCCTTTGCTGTGAACTTTCAACTTAAAATGTTACTGTTTCACAGACATTACTCTTAATGAACTAATGTTACTGTTAGAGGCACCCCATATTACAATAATCTTTGATGTAAAATTGTAACTGAGAATACCAGTACAACTGTAACACAGGTACTGCCCTGAATTAAATGTTTAAACCTATATTACAATAATATTAGCTGAAAAATTTAACTTCATAAACATTGCCAAACTGAAGTATACTATACTTGTTTAGGAGTAAGGAATCTGTTGTATAATGACCCTGTAGTGCGCGTTACTTGTGTTTGTGAGCAGTGTGTCTACTGAAGGACATATGACGTAATGTATACCCTTGCACACTTTTACTCGTTTCAATGTTGTGGGACTAAGAAAACGGTCTTAAGTTACGATGTAACAACTACTGGTTATTTAGCGTCGATGGGATTGGTAAGAGCGAGATGAGGACGAGAATTCGCCATAAGATTACCCGGCATTCGGCTTACATTTGGGGAAATTTAGGAAAAACCCCAATTAGGTAATTACCCTAAGCGGGAATTGGACCCACGCCCGAGTGCAGCTCCGGATCAGCACGCAAGCATCCTGCTGCCTGAGTACACCTGTAGCAACTAACCGTTCAAGTGAAGTATCATAACTTTATATTTCATATGCAAAATTTCCTCATAAATGTGAAACAATTTCATGAAATTGTTTAAAATTTAGGTTTACTGCTGTACACATATGAAGAGGGACAATGCTCAAAACTATATTTCTTTTTATTTAGTACACGAATGATACAACGAAAAAGAAAGAAAAGAAAAAGAGCTGGAGGATGAAAAATTGTTCGTGACCAGGGTACAACATTACAATATATTTCATCCCACTGTACTCTTCCCGAGTAGCTTAGCAACATTATTGTAAGCAATGAATTATCAGTATTCGTGTTTATTTTTATTTTCTCAACATTTTTGTTTTCATAACATTTTTGAGAATGAACATCTTAATTATGAGAATCGTGATATATTAGCAGTAACTACATTCCTACATAACGAAAACGCAGTCCGACAATGGGACTCCATGTAATCACGTCCAAACTATATATATTTTAAATATTTATCGGCAACTTGTCTATGTGACTCCTTCTCTTCGGAGAAGTTATTTTTCGGTCTACGCCCCCTTCCAACCGGTCCGTCAACTATTAGGCTAAATCTTACTCCTTCCATTCATGTCTTGTATGTTCACTTCCACATAATTTCCATATGATCATTCATTATCTTGGTCCATGTTCCTACAGATAATGAAGACATTAAATAAATACCGAACGAAACATATGGTAAATCATTCCACACGTATCACTACCAATAAACATTTATGAAAAGTCCAAATTCAATTAACACTAGCAATGTTGAAAAATTAACTTAAAAAGATACAATAAAACAAACAATGCAAACAAAAATATGTCTTTAAAAGCCACAATGTAAGTCTATATGACGAAAAGTTACATATAGGGTGATTCACGAGGAGTTATCGCCACTTACAGAGTTTATTTCCGAAGACATTTTGAGCAAAAAATATTATATGAACACGTGTCCTAATGTCCTAAAAGGGTAAGATTAAAATAAGAGAAAGAAGAAGAAGAAGTGTCCTAATTTCAATATTTTCAGTGTTACACTAATTTAAAGGTTGTTAAAAATACATTCTTTCTTTAGTTTTAAGGGTAAAAAGATACAATTAGAGAATGAATTATTCAGAAGTATCATTTATTTAATAGGCTAGTATTCTGAAGCTAAAAATGTGTTATAAAATTGAAAAATTGTAAATTTAAATTTATATATTCTAATTGCAAAGTAGACATAAGACAAACTGTATTATATACTTCTTAATTTAAATTCAGGAATCCGCCCCCGAGCACAAGTTCTACTCTTTCAGGGGCGAGCTAAAGTTTTTCTGTATATATTATATTTTATGTTACTATTACTACCAAAGTGAATAAATAAATAAATAAATAAATAAATAAATAAATAAATAAATAAATAAATAAATAAATAAATAAATAAATAAACAAATAAATAAATAAAAATTTTATCGCAAAACATACGGAGTTTAAAGTTTGATATTTCCTCCTTATACATCTTGATTACACAACTTTTAACACTATATCACTTTGGAATATGTATTATATGTCTTTCTCGTGTTAAATTTTACAGTACCTGGTTAACATGTTTCGGCCTGCTATTGTTCTGAAGAAGGCCAACAGCAGGCCGAAACATGTTTCCTCCTTACATCTTAAGCGACAATCCGAATATCGCGACATTTCTTACATTATCTCTGAATATCTGAAATAAAAAAACCCTGAAAAAATACAACAAATAAGTGCCACTGCAATCGTAAAAAAATCAACCCCCCAAATACGAACAGTATATCCAGCTCTTATGATGGATGCATTTTATATATATCTAATAGCAGAATGACACAAAAACGTCAAAATGGGAGGAAACCCAGCATGATATTCACCGAATATTTCATACACATAGGAAAAATACAACGCAGTTACTCGCTGAAAGACACATTTTTTATCCCCTTGTATTCGCTCCACTATCACCGCAATGGTTTCGGTTCTGGGTCAGAGACCAATCGCGGCAATAATATCCACGAGACCATTATTTCGCGTATAACAAAGCGCGCCGAATGTACACACGTAACGAAGTTAATTACGGCACAGTGCACAGGGGTAGCAATGCGGCGAGTCAGTTTACTTCTGCGCCTCATTAATGACAAATGCGATGCCGAATGGAATGGTGCGGCGAAGGTGAGCATGCTTTATTCATTGTCCTATGTGCCAGTGTTATGCATTGGTAATTTCAATTTGCAGTCTAAAAACACGGATTAAAAAACCATTCATCCACCTTAGAGATGTGAACGGGCGGACCGCGGTCTTCCAGCCGACTACTTGTACAGATCTAAGCCCACCAAGTCTCTCCGCAGTCCTTAACGTCTCCTCCTTCAGAGTTCGAGCTCGAGGCAATGAACTCTAGCCCGACTGAGACCGCTAGTCCGCGGAGTCCACGCAGGCCTGCCTGCGGACCGCAGCGATTTCTTCACAATTGACTCATCTATTACTACATCAAGAGATTCGCTTGATTAATATTACATCATTCTTTCTACAAATAATGAATTACAACACAATATTCCTTTTCTTTATCTATATTATAACATATTTCTTTAAATAATCTTAGCCATTACCCTTACTATTTTGAAAATAATAGTATTACCACATTAAACGTGTTCATATTCAAATATGTAAAGTAAAATACAGAAAAAAAACATTTATTTTATACATTACATCGATCGTTCAGTACAGAGTTAACGAATAAACGACATGGCAATTATTTTATACTACTACCACTCACATTCTCTTTATTAAGTGGATAAAAACATATATTCATGGTTCCCAGACATGTCGTCCACATGAGTTCCGTCCATTACCTTTTCATTTATTCTTATTTTTCGTCTGCACTAATCTTTCCTCCACTGTAAGGAGGCCTATAGACTTTATTTATCCATTCCCTTTTCATCCACCTATATTGTTCGTGCACAAGAATTTTTCGTCCATATATCACAGTTATAGCAAATAATAATAATAATAATAATAATAATAATAATAATAATAATAAATTATTATTATTATTATTAGTCCATATTAAAATATTTTCTGTAGGACCTATTTGTTTTTATCTTCCCTTGTTCATGTCTTCCCCTTGTCCTCCTTACATTTCTCTTTCTCCCTTTTATTCCCACAGTTCCCTTGCCTTCCTCGTGTTCTCTTTTGTATTAGATCTACACTTATTCCTGCCTTTCCCATGTTCCCCTTATCTTCACCTTGTTCGTATATTTTTCTTGTTCTCCCTGTATTTTCCTTGTCCTCTTCGAATTTTACCTTGTTCTTTTTTGTCTTCCCTTTGTTTTCCTTGTCTTTCCCCTATTCTTCGTGTCTTTCCCCTGTTTAATTTGTATTCCCTTTAATCCCTTGAATTTCGCTTCTCCTTGTATTTCCCTTGTTCTCCTTGTTCCGCGCGCTGTTCCGTCAACAGCCGCTTCTGCGTAAAGATATGCATTACAGTAAAACTATAGATCTATAACAGGTAAACGTACCCACACTCAATTTCTAGTAAAGGTATCAGGATAGTAGAGCTATGCACCTGTCGACAGATGAACTACTCAAACGTAGTTCTACGTAAAGATATGCAGCGTAGTGAAGCTATGTATCTACCGATCTCTTTTTCGCATATAGTCACTGTGACTATCAGATGGTGCTCTAAGAAAACTCAAAAAAGTTCATTTCTAACATCTTGAGAAATTACATGATAAGAAAAAAAAATATTATTATTATTATTATTATTATTATTATTATTATTATTATTATTATTATTATTATTATTACCACGTTCAGGAGAATACTTCTTTCAGAGATGTCTTCGTGCGCTCACTTACATCGTCTCGTCTTGTGGAGATCGTGTGCATCAGCGTTCCGCTGTAATGAATACGTGCGTCACAAGTAAACGCATGTAGTAACAATGTAGGCACGTACACAGCAATGTAAAGATATGCAAAAAGGGGTAGGAGAATTTGGATCTTGAATATTCAGCCCGCGATATGGGGAAGGAGCGGCGACATTTGTAGCTGGCGATGCTATACTGCTCGCGCACTAAATTTCATAGCGCTACGAGATATGAATGGGGGAGATGGGGCACAGAGATTCAGGGCTCCCGTCGGGCATTGTTAGGGGCTTGACGATAGTGCCTCCGCCTCTGCATTTTTAACAGTGTTTTCTGAATGGATATGAAAGCCAGAGCTATCATGTTCATACAGAGCATCGGATTTCATTGAAAGGCGGGATGAGCGAACCGATATTTGGTCCTGTATTCCTAAATCTCTTTTTTTTCCCTCTCATTTTAATGATGTTTTCAACTGCAGATTATCCAGTGTTCCAAGAATGATGGGTTGACGATAGAACATATAGGAAGAGATTTAAGGAAAAGTCGTCGTATGCTTCAAGATAGTGTTGTTGAGCTCTTGTTCAGCTAAATGTCTCTCCTTGCGGGATAGAAAAAGATTAACGTTACTGAAAGAAGGGGATTACAGCGTGAAACTGAAGTGGCCAACAATGATTACATGCAGAAAGCTGTGAAGGACTGGATCGGAATACCCACGGAAAACTAATACAACGAGTAGCTACTAAAACAGCATTCCGATATGATAGTTATCTCAATGGAGAGGTTGAATATGTGCCGAAGTAGTATATTTTTGTAGTTATGAAGCAAATTTGAACATATTGTCATTTCACTCGTTGAAAATCAGTTGAAATTTATTTTCCGAACGTGCATCGTACATTAAAACATTAGAGTAAGAGCTACGTTGAACGACTTGCTTACATTGGATCATATTGTGCAAAAGTTTGTATATTAACCTTAGGAACCGTGCGCCCATTATAGTGGCCAGTTAGTATTATGGTCATGACGTGATATATGTTATAAATTGTATGTTATACATAAAATACGTTGATATTCTTTAATTTTATTTGTAATATTTTTTTCCTTAAAAGAAGGAACAAAATCATTTCAACTGCAGTCAACTGAAACCCCGTCAGCTTCCATGCGTACCATTACACTGATTGTTTTACATGGGCCCTCCCCATCCTTTACCACAGGCTCAATTGACTGCAGTGGCCGAGACCGAACCTGCGATCTTAGGCACAATATGCTGTCCGGACATATCTTGTGCGCCTTAAACCGCTCGGCTAACGAACCCAACACGGGTTTACCCGAATATGCAGGTATACGAACCTCTGGGTAAGAGTTAGACATTTGCTTCTAAGGGTTAAAGTACGGTTTTTATCGGAATGATACGATGCTTGTTCTGAGGGCGAGGGAAGACGGGGCAATGAGTGGAATCGGCAAGTGCCGGTTGGAGGGTTTCTTGTTTTTCGGAAGGAAACCGAAACAGTGAGATTAGTAGGGAAATGGGATACTTTGGCCAGCGAGTCAAATGTTAATACTGCTGATAAATAATGATTAAGATAGAAAATCTGTTATAGCGTGTAAATTAACGGTCGTGATAAGTTCTGGCGCGCTAGAGTGGTAAAATAAGTGACAGGAGATTCAAGGAATTCCTAAATTGCGTGAAACGTGTATGCTCTTTGTGATTGTTATTGTGAGCATGGTTGGGATTGTAAGGAGGTTTGGGATTTGAAATAAAATTGTGTTATTCTATTCCGTTTCTCTCTTTATATCCTCCCTACTTTTACAGTCACCAAAACGAAGCTTTCCCATCAATTATTTCGTAAGCTTAGGCGGATCCAGGGAGGGCTAGAGAAGCTTTAGTCCCCACTCTTGAGACAATATGACAACCGTTATATTTAAGTTTACCGAGTTATTTTACTGTTGTTTTAGTTTGTTGAAATTAAACACAACAGCTTCATTTCTATCTTACATACGTACGTCACCAAAGCGTTTGTTAGGGGGTCAGCGTACACCCATTGAATAGTAACTAGTGGACTCGTCTAACAGTGACTAGGATTGCCGAGTGGCTGCGAAAATAATAGAAAAAAGTTAGCTCCCGCTCTAGGAAATCCTGGATCTGTCGCTATTCGTTCATAAGAGCTTCCTCACTCCTTAAAATCTGGTCTCGAGACAACAATGCAATTGATGCATGCCAGTATGACGCCAGTGAGTTATTTGAAATTGTAATGAAGGATAATAATGTCATTACAGAAAGCTCCACTCATTAATTATCACAATTAACCCTCAAATTGACAATGTATCCTATAGGATACAACAGGTTAATAGGCTATATGCTATAATTTTAATAGAACAATAGAAAAAAATTGGTAGGAAAATTAAAATTTCACAATACTATAATGTTGTACATCAGATAAAAATATGAACATTGCGATAGTTGTTTTCTTTACGGTCCGACAAGGTTTAATAAACTAGTGTGAGAAATGAAGATTTGCAAAGTTAAGGGTTAAGTACTTTATTTTGAGACTTTGTTAAATGAGTATGTTATTACGTAGAATTGGATTCATTTGGAAAATAATATCATAGTTAAGTACTTTAGAATTACGCTATGTTAAATTAAGTATTTCTGTCTTTATACTCCCCGCATTTATTAATCACCTCATTTGTGTTCAAATAATTTTTTAATTAAATTAAAATTAGTAGCAAAAGAACTAGCTAGATATAGAATAGACTTCGAGGGAGTACAAGAGGTTAGGTTAGATGGGAATAGCGTATCACAAATAGGCGATTACTTACTGTATTATGGAGAAGGAAACGATAATGACCAATTAGGAACAGGATTCTTTGTACATAAAAGAATAAAATCAGCAGTAAAAAAGGTCGAATTTATCAGTGACAGGTTATCGTATTTAGTACTTAAGGGTATATGGTGCGATATCGTAGTTATAAATGCTCACGCCCTTACAGAAGAGAAAGACGACCATATAAAGGATAGCTTCTATGAGGAATTGGAACATACTTTTGATCAGTTACCTAGATATCACATGAAAGTTTTATTGGGGGATTTCAATGCTAAAGTAGGACAGGAGGATATTTTTAAACCAACAATTGGAAAAGAGAGCCTACACGTAAGTAGTAATGGAGTTAGGTTAGTCAACTTTGCCACATCAAAAAATTTAATTGTCAAGAGTACAACATTCCCCCATTAGGACATACATAAATATACGTGGACTTCTCCAGACGGAATGACACATAACCAGATAGATCACATCTTGGTAGATAAAAGAAGGCACACTAGTATAGTAGACATTCGAACTTTCAGGAGGGCAGACTGTAATTCTGACCACTATTTGGTAATTGGAGAATTAAGAGAAAGACTATCAGTAGCCAAGCGAGTAGAGCAACAAGCTAATATTAGTAGATTCAATATTTTGAAATTAAAGGACGAGGAAACTAAGCAACGTTATCAGGTTGAAATTTCAAATAGGTTTGCTGCTTTAGGAACTGCTGACGAAGCTGAGGAAGTTAATAGCGTGCGGGACAATATCCGAGATAATATCAAAATTACAGCTGAGCAGAGCATAGGTTATCATGAAACTAAGAAAAAGAAACCATGGTTTGATGAAGATTGTTCCATTGTAGTAGATAGAAGGAAACAGGCAAAATTGAAATTCTTACAGGATCCAATTGTGGAGAATAGAGATAATTATTTCAATGAAAGACGGGAAGAAAGTCGTACACTTAGGAATAAAAAGAGAGATTACTTGAAGGAAAAACTGAATGAGGTAGAAACAAATAGCAAGAATAAAAACATTCGAGATTTATATAACGGTATAAAGGAATTTAAAAACGGATATCAGGCAAGGGTAAACGTGATCAAGGATGAGAATGGTGACTTACTTGCAGACTCTCATTCAATTCTGAACAGATGGAAAAAGTATTTTGGGCAACTACTAAATATACATAGGCCAAATAGAAATGATCAGGACGAAATTCGAATACAAACTGCTGAGCCATTCATACCGGAACCCACACTTTCTGAAGTCGAAATTGCGATAGAAAATCTGAAAAAGTACAAGTCTCCAGGTACAGTATTGATCAAATTCCAGCAGAATTAATACAAGAGGGTGGAAGGGCATTATCTAGCGAAATTTATAAACTTGTACTTGCAATCTGGGAAAAGGATATTTTACCAGAACAATGGAAGGAGTCCATAATCGTACCTATTTTTAAGAAGGGGGAGAAGACTAACTGTAGTAACTTTCGAGGAATATCACTTTTGTTGACGTCGTACAAAATTTTGTCGAATATCCTTTTGAGAAGATTAACTCCATACGTAGATGAAATTATTGGGGATCATCAGTGTGGTTTTAGGCGTAATAGATAGACTATTGATCAGATTTTTTGTATTCGACAGATATTGGAGAAAAAAATGGGAGTATAAGGGTACAGTACATCAGTTATTCATAGATTTCAAAAAGGCGTATGACTCGGTTAAGAGAGAAGTTTTATATAATATTCTTATTGAATTTAGTATTCCCAAGAAACTAGTTCGATTAATTAAAATGTGTCTTAGTGAAACATACAGCAGAGTCCGTATAGGCCAATTTCTATCTGATGCTTTTCCAATTCACTGCGGGCTAAAGCAGGGAAATGCACTGTCACCTTTACTTTTTAACTTCGCTCTAGAATATGCCATTAGGAAAGTTCAGGATAATAGACAGGGTTTGGAGTTGAATGGGTTGCATCAGCTTCTTGTCTATGCGGATGACGTGAATATGCTAGGAAAAAATCCACAAACGATTAGGGAAAACGCGGAAATTCTAGTTGAAGCAAGTAAATCGATAGGGTTGGAAGTAAATCCCGAAAAGACTAAGTATATGATTATGTCTCGTGACCAGAATATTGTACGAAATGGAACTATAAAAATTGGAGATTTATCTTTCGAAGAGGTTGAAAAATTCAAATATCTTGGAGCAACAGTAACAAATATAAATGATACTCGGGAGGAAATTAAACGCAGAATAAATATGGGAAATGCGTGTTATTATTCGGTTGAGAAGCTTTTGTCATCTAGTCTTCTGTCAAAAAATCAGAAAGTTAGAATTTATAAAACAGTTATATTACCAGTTGTTCTGTATGGTTGTGAAACTTGGACACTCACTTTGAGAGAGGAACAGAGATTAAGGGTGTTTGAGAATAAGGTTCTTAGGAAAATATTTGGGGCTAAGAGGGAGAATGGAGAAAGTTACACAATGCAGAGCTGCACGCATTGTATTCTTCACCTGACATAATTAGGAACATGAAATCCAGACGGTTGAGATGGGCAGGACATGTAGCACGTATGGGCGAATCCAGAAATGCATATAGAGTGTTAGTTGGGAGGCCGGAGGGAAAAAGACCTTTGGGGAGGCCGAGACGTAGATGGGAGGATAATATTAAAATGGATTTGAGGGAGGTGGGATATGATGATAGAGACTGGATTAATCTTGCTCAGGATAGGGACCAATGACGGGCTTATGTGAGGGCGGCAATGAACCTCCGGGTTCCTTAAAAGCCAGTAAATAAGTAAGTAAAATTAAGTTGGATATTTCGTAAAGAGGGGAACAAGCGGCTCTTAACGATTGCGTGAAGTAAAGTGCTTGGATGACGTCACCGTATTAACAGAAAGTATTACAAGATTTAAGCGCATAAACGTTAAAATTTCCAAATATGGTTTGTGATGTTTATCTATCAATTTGTGAACCTATTCCAAGTACACTCTATCCGATAACAATTGAAGAGTCCACTGCAAGAATGATGGATGTCACTTTCTTGTCGAAAATGAACCAAGACTGTGAATGCATAGCTTAAGACATATAGAATGTACATAGAGAGTTATATGGCATTAACACTGATAGTCATTGTCCAGTAATGATCGGAAAATCACAGTTAAGCTTTGAGCGCTTAGCATTTCAAACTTTGAATTGCTTCTGCAAAATGTATTCCAAATGACATCTATCATTCTTGCAGTGGACTCTTCAATTGGATAAAGGATGGTGCGAGACGAAAGCGTGTCACGTTATAATACACGGAATGGATGTAGAAATGTGACCAGATTAGTCAAAAGTCACAGAACACGTGAAATTCAAGAATAACAATCAGTAAATAGGTATAGAATTTGAAACAAGGCATCACGTCATGACTTCGGATTGGTTGATGCGTGTGGTTATCATGACGACGAGTCTCAAACAAGGATAATTTTTAATAAAGCTATCAGTTTATGGTCATGAGTGTTCCTTAAAGAAAGCTACATACTGTTATCTTTCGTTACTCTTTGTGCCATGTTTCTTAATGAAATAAAATTACATAAAAGGGAAAATGTTAAACTGAAATGAAAAAAAAAAAACAAAGAAATCCTCACTCCTCGATGTTGTCCACCAAATACCATTCCAGCATACGCCGGAGTTCGAACTCGAGTATCATGAACATTAAGTCAGCTTATAGCACAGAGATATCTGAGAAACGGTAATGTCTTTTAAATGTACTTTTATTTAAATCCTTTTCAATTTTAATCCACTTTATTTATTACAGAAGAAAATAATTAAAATATGTCTTCATAAACCTATTGATTTTCAATCTCAAAATTTGTTTCTAGACTTTAATGTATTTAATCATAGTAGTAATTTAGGCCCAAGAATATATGACAAATTTATATTTAAATATCCTAATCTTGTCAATTCTAATAGTTCTAGTATTAAATTTAAAAAGTTATGTATGGATTTTATAAAAATTGAAAAAATTGTAAATTTAAATTTATATACTATAATTGCACAGTAGACATAAGACAAATTGTAGTGTATAATTATTAATTTAAATTCAGGAATCCGCCCCTGAGCACGAGTTCTACTCTTTCAGGGGCGAGCTAAAGTTTTTCTGTATATATTATATTTTATGTTATAATTATTAGCAAAATGATAAATAAATAAATAAATAAATAAATAAATAATAAATAAATAAATAAATTGTTTGTAATGACTCTTTAGTTTCTTCTGCTGCGTTGCAGAACTACAGTAGTGATGTGCTCTCATAAATAGCCTGTCAAAAGACTGCCTGTTCTACGCACTCCGTTGAGACGTTTCTTCTACGTTCTAAGAGTGAGCAAAGCGTGCGCTGACGGTGAGTTTACCTTGGAAATCTCGAAAAAAGTTACTCGTCATTTCGCATGTGAGAGCCTGAGAGAAGACCTTGTATCTACAGATAGCGATCTTGTATTTGGTCTTGAAACTTGATTGGCAAGTAAACAACTGTCCATGTTTAAAATCTCCACTACTGAATTTATTAAATGTATATGCTCTGGAGGTTCCAAATAGATAAACACGTTGATCTATCAGTTGCATCGAAAAATAAGTTCTTTTAATGCCTCTGTGTCCCACAGGGGACTGTCCTCGGTCCTCTTTTGTCTTTAATATACAGACTGAACCATAAGTAATGTCATTAATTTAAGGGGGTTATTCCTCGAGATGTTTCAAACGAAAAAGTTTAATACCATTTTTCCGGTTTTTGCTTTCTTTTCGAGATAAAAATTTTTTATATGAAACATTTCATAGCGTGTTTTGGGAAAGCCATTGATTTAATACCCAATCTGATCAGTTGGTATAAGAGAAATGAATGCTTATAAGAATTTTAGTTTTGTCTTTTAAATGTGCAGAAATTTGATCCGAACAAATGTAACTTTTCTTTTGCAAAGAAATTTTTCAATTTTAAATTTGTACAGATCAAATTTCTGCACATTTAAAGGACGAATATAAAATTCAATATCTATGCTCGTAAATGAGGAACACTCCATGTCAAGAAAATGTAAGTCATCATAACATTGTTTAGTCAACAGACGTAGTGGTTAGTAACGGGACGTGTGGAAGAATATTGTGTTTTTAAGACGGAATGTACCGCGACATGAGAAGAAGGAAGTTTTAGGCATTATGACCGTGCGGTCTGACCTGTGCGACCCAGCCTGCCAGTAGTTGTAACTGGCTCTTAGACTATCTACTTACTTTTTGCAAGAGCCAAAATCCCTGAATCAAGCTTGTACGCGAGATAAGAACACGTGACCATGGCTTGTCCGCATCTCTAAATCTACGTCTTAACCGCAGATCACACACTTTGCCGCCCCTTTCAGGCAGTAGGCAGTACAGCGAACAAACAAGAAGAAAGGCATACTCAGGGTGGGGAGGAAATAAATCAGCTCTGCCCTGCCGGGAATACAGATCTGCTGGATTTGTAGCCGCGATCGCTACCATTTGAGCCACAGAGTAGGACCGCTAAATTATATATTTTTTATGTAAATACTGTGAAAGGTTGGCCTGGACAGGATCCAATGTCTGTCGTCTGCTGTGGACGTGTTTCTGAAATGCAGGAATTCTCTGTGTCCTCTTCGGTACGAATAACTCTTTGTACTAAGACTATCAAGAGAACTCATGAACAAGTACTGCACTAGTAGTATACTGTTCTCCAACCAGGAGATCAACCGTGAAAGGAATGTGCTTACTATTGCCTCATCTATTGGAACGAAATAGATAAATAATATTACCGTTATAACGCCAGTTTAAAAACAATGCGCTCTCCTGCATATGTTACTTCCTGTATGAAGAGATTAGAAGACCAGGAGATTAACTGTGAACTAATTTTGTAACTAGGGTAGCATCAATATGTCTGTATCAATGTTATGTTTGTGCTGTGAGAGCTAGCCAACAGAGATAAGAATACCCACGTGTGTGACCTTATGATATCTTATGACATCGTCCACACCTGTGGAGTAACGGTCAGCGCGTCTGGCCGCGAAACCAGGTGGCCCGGGTTCGATTCCCGGTCGGGACAAGTTACCTGGTTGAGGTTTTTTCCGGGGTTTTCCCTCAACCCAGTATGAGTAAATGCTGGGTAACTTTCGGTACTGGGCCCCGGACTCATTTCACCGGCATTATCACTTTCATCTCATTCAGACGCTAAATAACTTGAGATGTTGATAAAGCGTCGTAAAATAACTTACTAAAATAAAAATAAAAAATCTTATGACATCAACATTCATTCACAGCATTATCCCCCTTCGTCTCATCCGGCGGAGACTTTCTCGTGGTTGAAGTACAGGTATCTAGGTCTTCAGCGATCACTAGGGCTGGGATTTGTAGGTGCTAAAAATCGGAAAAATATTTATTTTTATGTGCTAAAAATAAGGAAAATATGTGACAAAAAAAAAAAAAAAAAAAGAAAAATTTTAAATTATGTTTCAATTATTGTACGTGAATATAACCAATATGCACTATTCACCAGTATAAATTATGCTGTCTCGCCAACTGCTGAAGAATTACAGTACACACTGAGATTCATCCTCAAGTAAGTTGTCCATCACAAATGCCTGATGATTATCGCGGAAAACCGCCTTGTTTTTTTTAGTTGGTTATTTAACGACGCTGTATCAACTACTAGGTTATTATTAGCGTCGATGAGATTGGTGATAGCGAGATGGTATTTGGCGAGATGAGACCGAGGATTCGCCATAGATTACCTTGAATTCACATCACAGTTGGAGAAAACCTCGAAAAAAAAAAAACCCAACCAGATAATGAGCACAAGCAGGGATACGCAACTTCAGACCGAAAGACAAGCGCCTTAACCGACTGAGATACGCCTTGTACTGGGGAAAAAAAGAGCGCCCTGGCCATTGAGAAACAACATGCACTCCCTAGAGACATGTTTATGATTGGAATGGAAAACAGAGCAGCTGATGTTTTGGAAATTATGATTGCTTCCTGAATCAGCGTTTTAACTTAAGGGGTTAGGTACAGCTTACAGCAGTAAAATTTTTGGAAATATTCAACATTTTTTTCCTGCATTACTGTATCTTGCACAATAATGAAAATCGGTAGGCATAAAACACTGTCCTGTTATATGAAAAAAATATTTTTACGATTTAAAAAAATTATTTATATACTTTTTTTTTTCAAAATTAAAAATGGTGGCAGTTTACTGTGCAGTGATGAAGCGTTTCCCTCATAACTCATAAACTTGTTAACTCTTCATGTTCTTTCTCTTTTATTTTATTGCTGAAACTCATGTTTCAACTACATTCCTTAATAAATAATATTTTTTTAAAATTTTGTGTTAGAAGATAAGACTGATATTTGACACTTTTAAAATGAATTTATTTTTATCAGACACTCTATCAAAGGTAGAGAAGTGATCTTGCATCATATTGTAGATATGACATGCATGGATACACACAAAAAATTTCATCACAAAATATTGGACAGTTTTCGAGTTATGTGGGAAACACTTCATCACTGCACAGTGAACTGAATTTTGAAAAAAATAAAGTGATTTTTTTAAAATCATAAAAATATTTTTTTCATATAGCAGAAGGACAATGTTTTACACATACTAATTTTCATTATTGTACAAGATATAGTACTGGAGGAAAAATGTTGAATATTTCCAAAATTTTACTGCTGTAAGCTGTACCTAACCCTTTAAAAGGCACTCCTAAATGACACATCAGTGTTTATATGTGTTAGTTATAGTACAACTTTTTAGTGATAACAGCTCTTAACAGTGTATGAAAAGTAGACAATCATGGGTATTGCGACTTGTTATGAGACAAAAATTGATAAAAGTCGACATTTTAAGGAAATCGTAATAATAATAATAATAATAATAATAATAATAATAATAATAATAATAATAATAATAATAATAATAATAATAATAATAATAATAATAATAATAATACTGCTACCATTTCTGATGTTTTGAGGAGACCACGACGTAGATGGGAGAATAATATTAAAATTGATTTGAAGGTGTCATATGATACTAGGGATTGGATTATTCTTGCTCAGGATAGGGACCGATGGCTTATGTGAGGGAGACAATGAACCTCCCGGTTCTCTAAAAGCAGTTTGTAAGTAACCAGTCCTGATGCTACTGCTTCTATTGCTGCTATTTTGTAACTTTTGCTAGTTATGTAAATACTACTTTTACTATTGTTGTTGTTATTATATTCCTTCTACGCCTGCTAAGATAACTGTTACTAAATTCCTGGCGCGATGGCCCATGGAGGGCCAAAGCCTATCAGCCAACTGCTGGCCTTACGTCCACATGCTCATTTTTGTGTCGCATAACAAGTCGCAATACTCTTGATTGTCTACTTTTCATATACTGATCTTCGCAAATATGAAGCCGAAAAAGATCAAGAATGATGCAAACTCTCGAATGAAGAGAAGAAGAAAACAGAAGAAAATCGGAGCGAAAAAAGACGACGACTTAGATGTTGGTATTTAACACTACATTTTGATCGCATATTGTCAGTGTATAAAATCAGCCATTTGCGATCTGTCACAGTCTTAGAATGCCCAGATGGTCCCGCAACGTGGGGAATGCAAGCAGTGACCCAGTCTTTTCAATGCCCATTACGCACGTCGCAATCAAACACTTTTGAACCTGTCTGCTCTCTCTCAACAGGAAGCGTCTTGTCTGGCTCGCAGTATCGTAAATTCGACAACTGTATTAAGAAACAGGTTCCGCGAGAGCAGTGTCTCCCGTGGCTCAACACACATTTGCACAGACATCTTTATGGCTCACATCACCAAAGTAAGATCTACATTAATGTACAGTTCACTATGTCTGCATTTCTTTCTGCAGATTGTAATGGAATACTTAAAGAGGTTATGGCGCGTTCACAACACTACCGGTTCCACTAGCTCTGTATGTCTGCATGTATGTATGCTTAATCGAATTTAAGAAAGGTAAACCCATCTTCATTAATTTTGACGTTGAAGATGTTTATGAAATGAGGTTCGAGCGTTCCAGGTGTTGCAAGTAACGTTAATAAAACAGGAGGTTTTTGAAAAACATGTGAAACACAGAACATGCCAAAGAAAATACAAATAAATACAATACTTCAAATCGAAATCCGTGTTGAATCGTTTTGGAGTATGGACGTAAAATTTCAATATTAATCTAGGATTAAAAATTTATAACTTACTAATACCTTATAAATAGACTTCGGATTTTAAGTAAAAACCTATTTTAATCCTTAAAAGATAAGTTCATAAAAACTTGCAAGTACACGTTTCATATAAAACTATGCCTAAAATTGGTATTTTAATAGCACCTAAAATGCCTATTTTGACGACAAAGCCTATTTTGACCTATTAAACATGTTTTATCTCTAATAGGTCGAAACAATCATTCTTATTTCGAAAATTTGTATTTTAAATTCGAAATGTGTTCCTGGTTCTGTTGGAAATAAAGTACGAGATTAACTGGAGCAAGTTCTGCAGATAAATGTAGGACTGAAGGACCTGCGTACTGCTTCAGATATCCTAGCAGGGAAGAACACGGATTTACAGTGTAACATTCCTGTCCAACTAGTGTCAAAATTGAAATACGCTTCTGTTACTTCAGTGGATGTGGAGCGTACATTTTCAGCATACAAATATGTGTTGAGTGACAGACGACATTGCTTTTTAATTGAAAATTTAATAAAAGTATTAGTAATTTATTGTGAAGCTAATTATGGACATTAACGGACAAGGCTTGGTAAAAATTGATTATATTTGACTTGTTTCTGTACTGAATTTAGGTATGTCTAAAACGTTTTTTTTTTCACATTTAATGGTTTTGTTTATGTATAACTAGTTAGATATTTGTTGTTCTTGTACTTTTAGTAGTAAGTTACTGGTAGTAACGGTGTATAAGTATTTAAAATTATGAAGTTCTAGAAGTGAATTTATGATGATTTGGAACATGTTTTTAAAGAAAACATTATTTTTTGTTAGAACCTATTTCCAATTCTTTAGAAACTATTTCCTGCATTTTTAAGCCTATTTTAAGTACCTAAAATTAAATTTTAATGACCTAAGATTCCGTACCCTACTTTTAACCAGTGCAGAGGATGTAAAGCAGAAATTAGAGATGAACTTATCGACATGGAAACCATTATAAGCTCGATATTTATCGACATTTTCATGAGTAAAATATCGATAGCAGTATACGATTTGATAATTTGTTTGTTCACGCATAACTATCCGCTTATAATCTAAAGAGGAAAGCAACTGATTGTGATTTTTAGTAAAAGAAAATAACAAACACAAAAAGAATACGCTGCAGTTGGTGTTTTCAGTTTCAGTTCGCCAGCACAGCTAGAGAGCTGCTTAAACGAACCAGTAATTCCAAGAAAGACTAGGTAATCCCGTGAAATGGTGGAAAACAAAAGACAGTCACTTCTCCGTACCAGTACCGTTAGCTCTGAAGTATCTTGCAGGTCCGGAAACTTTTGCGCACAGCCAAAACGTTTTCTTCACAAGGCCACAAATACTTGTGCATTGCCCCAAATGCTTCTTATTGACATCAATATGTATTGCTATATCAATATTTACCTTCCTTATCGATATACTGTATTGAACTCGGCAGCATATCGATAAGCACATCTCCGTAGAAACAACCGTTTGTGAAGTCATGGTTGCAGTCCATCAGAGACAAAATGTAATTTGATGTCTTTAGAAACAACCTGTTTACAAGGACACACAAATATGAAACAAGAAACAATCAATGATATCATATGCTATGATTTATTATTAATAAAAGTTGCATTATGATCAGACACAAACATATATTTTAAACGATGAAATAAAGATAAATTCTCGAGGTTGAAATTAGGTATCCCTGATCCAACTGTAAGGATGGAAACATATGAAAATCAACCTGCTGAGATACATCAGGAAAAATGCAACATATACGACCCCACTATACCATATTATAAGGAAAAATATCATCTAACGTCGATCGAAGTTATTGGATTACTGATTTTTTTTATTTTTATTCTTTTTTTAATTTTGACCGGCCAGAGGCCGTTTACCAAAGTTATCTATTTTGTTTTCTGTTTTCGTTTTTCATTTGTTTTCCTTGTTTTACTTATACTAATACAAACAACACCCATGCCCGAGGCGGGACTCGAACCCACAACCCTTCGGACCAAGCGATAGGGACATGCCGTGCCCCTACCGCTTGAGCCATCCGGACCGGCCTGATTGGGGCTAGAGGAACCATTACAAAAAGATTCGCGCATTTTTGTAAGCAGTTTGGTCTGGGACAAACTCTTGTGACTGAAGTATCTCTGTCTGTAGTGAAGGGATCTATAAAAATCCTAAGAAACCATCTCTACACGTAAATAGATTGATCTCTTTCCTATGGCGATCTGCTCACTTAAGTTGGGTCTTGCAACTAGTGCTAAATAGGCGACTGTGATCACCTGATAGCAAACAGATACCGTACTAGGAAATTTTATGTTTTTTTTTTTCTGGAATTAATGATCTTTTGTTTAGTCGTCAATTATTTATAATTGTGTTATTTCTTTCTCTTTTCCTTCTCCATTGTTTTTTTTTTCATTATAATTGTTTACCTACCATTTACTTAAAAAAAAAAACAATTTTTGGTACGCTTTGTCTTCTAGGCAGCCTTCACTTGGAGGAAGCTGAATAAAATTAAAAATAAATAGAGTTGCAAACAGGCATAATTAAAAATTGCACAGAAATAAAAAAATATATATTCTTTAGTGCTAACATTACTGAAAATTTATATTTTTATGAATTTAGGAGGGAAGAAAAGTATACTCAAACATAATTTAAAATAACGATAATATTTACTAAACTTTGATAGCAATGAACCAACTAGTGTAGCAACACGACATGACTTATTATTCCCAACTGTGAAAGAAAGAGCTTCGCATGCCAGTAACTGTAATTGCGCTTTGGCAAACTGGAAGCTATTCGTTATAATATCCTACTTTATTTAGTCTGTGAGGGTACAACTGCATCAGTAAGTCGTACTGCAGAATTGGACGAGAACCAAATTCGATTCTAGAACATGTCACTGACTTGTTGAACCTAGCAAATCTTTAGGGGAAAAAATCCAGAGTGCTTAACACAGGTTTCTTGAAACCTCGCAGAGTTCCTTTTAAAATTTCCAGACACATTGGAATGTGGTTTAGTACATCACGGAAGAAAATTTATACGTATTTTCTCCGTAACATTTATAAAGTGAGTTTTCATGAATATCAAACATAGCTTAAACTCTAACATTTTTGCAGAACAGAAGAAGTAATATCAGTTTTTTTAAGTCAGCATGAAAAGCAGTGGAAGGACAAAGAAAATGAATGGCAGAAAGAGAGAATTCAGTGAGAGGAAAGACAGAATAGAACAAGTAAGCGGATGACAAATGTCTTCAGAACTTGCTTTGACGTAGTAAGTCCTTGTACCATGCGTCATAATACCACCAAGTTTTGATTTTTTTGAATGCCTATTTTTGGAGAAAAATGAACAATAATGTTGCTTAAAAATTCAACAGCAGCAGCAGCAGGAACAGTAGCAGTAGTAGTAGTTTCTCTATTTAGTTATTTAACGACGCTGTATCAACTACTAGGTTATTTAGATGGGCTTGGTGGTAGTGAGATGGTTTTTGGCGAGATGAGGCCGAGAATTCGCCATAGATTACCTGACATTGCCTTACGGTTGGGGAAAACCTCTGAAAAAAACCCAAACAGGTAATCAGTCCAAGCGGGAATAGAACCCACGCTCGAGCGCTACTCCGGATCGGCAGGCAAGCGCCTCAGCCAACTGAGCTACGTCGGTGGCATGTAGTAGTAGTAGTAGTAGTAGTAGTAGTAGTAGTAGTAGAAGTAGTAGTAGTAGTAACGGTGGTAGTAGTGATAGTGGTAGTAGTAGTAGTGGTAATGGTAGCGTTGGTAGTAGTGATAATGGTGGTAGTAGTAGTGGTAGCGTTGGTAGTAGTGATAGTGGTAGTGGTAGTAGTAGTGGTAGGGATAGTGGTAGTAGTAGTGTTGGTAGTAGTATTAGTGGTAATGGTAGTAGTAGCGTTGGTGGTAGTAGTACTAGTAGTAGTAGCGTTGGTGGTAGTAGTAGTACTAGTAGTAGTAGTAGTAGTAGTGGTGGTAGTAGCGGTAGTGGTAGTGGTAGCGTTGGTAGTAGTGATAGTGGTAGTGGTAGTAGTAGTGATAGTGGTAGTAGTAGTGGTAACGGTAGTGATAGTAGTAGTGTTGGTAGTAGTATTAGTGGTAGTGGTAGTAGTAGCGTTGGTAGTAGTAATAGTAGTAGTAGTAGCGTTGGTAGTGGTAGTAGTAGTAGCGTTGGTGGTAGTAGTAGTAGTAGTAGTGGTAATGGTAGTAGTAGCGGTAGCGGTAGTGGTAGTAGTAATGTTGGTAGTAGTATTAGTGATAGTGGTAGTAGTAGCGTTGGTAGTAGTAATAGTAGTAGTAGTAGCGTTGGTAGTGGTAGTAGTAGTAGCGTTGGTAGTAGTAGTAGTGGTGGTGGTAGTAGTAGCGTTGGTAGTAGTAGTAGTAGTGGTAGTAGTAGTAGTAGTGGTAGCGGTAGTAGTAGTGATAGTGGTAGTAGTAGTGGTAGCGGTAGTAGTAGTGTTGGTAGTAGTATTAGTAGTAGTAGTGGTAGTAGTAGTGTTGGTAGTAGTATTAGTGGTAGTGGTAGTAGTAGTAGTGTTAGTGGTAGTAGTGGTAGCAGTAGTTGTAGTAGCGTTTGCAGTAGTAGTGGTAGTAGTGATAATGGTAGTGGTAGTAGTTGCAGTGGTAGTGGTGATAGTGGTAGTTGTAATAGTAGCGTTGGTAGCAGTGGTAATGATCGTAGTAGTAGTAGTAGTAGTAGTAGTAGTAGTAGCAGTAGCAGTAGCAGTATAGGCTAGTAATAATAGTAATATTAAGGCTAAAATAGGTATAGTGAAACTTCTCATAACAGACACTTCTCAATAGCGTACACCACTCTAAGGAACACTTGAAATTCTCCCGCGGAATTGCTTTCTTTCTCACTGAGAAAATACCTTCTCAATAGCGGACATTCCTATAACGGACACAAACAGGTATATAAAGTAAATGTATTTCTTAAAAATTTCTACATAATTTATCACACACTTCTCCTGCTCTGGCTAAAAAGCAATCGTATGTTGCAGAGCTTCTTCTTAACTGTTTACAGGCTACGTAAAAAAATGAAGGATCTATACAGAGTGTTAAAATATTTAATATTTTGAGAGGTCGCAGTATTCACCGAAACAAGAAAAAAAAGTCTAAAAAACATGGACCCTAAAATTAATAGTTTCCGAGATATGAGTACTTGTTCATCAACATCATAAATAAAGCATAACTATTCTGAAAGATGATAGTATTCATCAAGACAAGGAAAGAACTATAATAAAGATCCTATATAATAAAGATCACTTGCGTAATTACAACCATTGCTTCCCAATTAAAAGTGCGACAGAATAATAAAATCTTTTTTTAAAGACCTAGTGAGTTAATACTCATAAAACACCATAAAATTGACATTCCACTAAAGACTGCTCTTTTCACAGCATTCTAAGACATTCCACGCTTCGTTTCCCAGTGAGTTTGCAATTCGGTACTAATTTAAGTACCCTATATGCACATTATCTTCCTTTGTGGAAATATTAAAACGTTTGAGAAACAAATATAGAGGTAATCACTCTATATTCCTACTTAATTTTCAGAAGCAACCATGCCTGTAGCTTTTTAGGAATTTAGGAAACGAGAATATTCCCTTCTACGTAACTTTCAGAAGAAGAACCTAGAAGATCTAAATGACAGAAATATTAAATTTCCGTCAGAAACCGAGCACAGATGACACCTCACAACAGACAAAGCAATATCGCAGACTGTCACTCTCCAGTCTTCCCCTCAACCGTAGTGAGATCAAACTGCACATATTTCCATTACTAGGAATGCGAAATTTCACCTCGTCTAAATTAAAGTTACGGAACGAGCGCTGGTTCGAAAAATGTCTAAAGAAATTTCAGTCAGTGTATGAGACCGTTGCCCTCCTAGCATCGTGATGAATGTGGGGATACGCTATACGTTAGGTAGCGAACACCTGGTTCTGAGTCAACAGTAGGACTTTGTTTTTATGGCCTGTTGCGCCACAGATAAAAAATAACAAGGATCTACATGCTATGGATTTTATAGTCCCTTAAAATGTATCGCCCTCGACTGGGTTTCTACCCGCGAACTTTAGATCCATCAGCCAGAATGATACCCGCTAGACCAGGCATGACAATTGATGCCCACAGGAGCAAGCGCGCGCTTTAGAGCCCAGGAGAGCCTGAGCGCTTTACAGCGGAAAGGAAAGAGACAGACGAAAGAGATGGCATATGCCGCTTGGTCGAGCTATATTCAGGGATGGCCAGCACTGATTCAATAGATAAAGGGAAGAGAACTTAATAAAACTGTATCCATGTTAATTTTTAGATTTGCCTGAGAAGTATAAGTGCATTATAAGAATGTAAGTTTTAATTTTAATGCTCATTTTTCACAAGTTTGATTTTTTTATTCAAAAGAAATATTTTCTCAACTTTTCGTATAGAAAAGTGAAATTTTCAGGTATAGGCCTATTTATTTAGTAGCTTTATAGAATGTTTTCGTAAATCTAATATACCGTACATACCTATTACTGAAGATAGTGTATTGACAATTTTGAAAATATTCGCATGGAAATTGTTTGTAAGGAAATGAATTAACAAAGCAACTACTGTTACATCATAAGCAAAAGATACGTGCCCATGTGTTGTAAAAATGTCAGCTCTATAGCTTCAGCAGATTTCGAGAAAATAATTTAATATTCTGAGGATAGGAAGTTGCTCACAAATATCACCTTAAAAGCATAATGCGATAAGAGTTTTGTTATGTAATATTAGTTACACTTAAAACAGACACAGTAACTAGGTAACTTTGCTTTGTACTGTAATATTGTTTTCATTAGTTTATTGATTACTTTTGTAAGGCTAAAGATACCATCAATATAAATTCCAACTTATCATGTCATACTCAATCTCTTTCTTTGGAATATCACTTTCTTTATGAATGATGTGTTTCATCCACTTAATACAGTATAATATTATACTACTATGGAATTTAAGTGAATATTCCTTCTTAACTCTCTATTATGTTATTAAGATTTAAAACACAAGTGCAATATTAAGAAAGCAATGTTAGTACTTTTATTTTACAGACAATATAGATAATATTAAACAGAAAGAAGCCATATAAAAATAACGACATAAAATTTCACGTTGCGTTTGAAGTTTGTGCACCACTGTTTTCTTAGTCCAACAGGCTGCTTATTCATATACACAACCCTTCCTCTTTCCATACTTAGCGCTTGTTGCCCGCACACGACGTCAAGGTCAGAAAAATGCGCTTGCTTTGACATCACTGCACTAGACCATCGAGGTTGATACTACATTTTGAATTTCTTCGTTTGAAAATTGAAAAATCAAACAAATTTCATTAAGATGGAATACAGAGTGGTAATAGCTGACAAAATTCGCCATTTAAATTTATTACAAAAGTTGGGGAATAATAATAATGATAATAATAATAATAATAATAATAATAATAATGGCCTTGACCTACCAGCTAGCCCTACGTCCACATGCCTCAGCAGAAGTGAATGATCATAGAACCAGCACGGAGGTAACATGTGGTTAGCACGGTGATTCCTTCCAGCCATTAGAGCTAACTTACGAAACCGGATTTTGCCAGTCACAGTAGTAGCTCTTCAAATTCATTACAACTCTAGTTGGGCACCGGTCCCATACACTGGCCAGTATTCACGAGAATATTCCTTCTCCATGAGGACTCGAACCAATGCTAATTCCGTAACACGAGTCCAAGTATTATGCTTTAACTTTAGACCACGACGCTACGGCGAAGGGGCCAAAAATTACATTACTATCACTTATATTCAATATGGATGTTATAAACTTCTGAGGTAAGGATCGTCTGTCGAACGGATGCAAGAGTACTTGCTAGAGACTTACTTATAATCTCAGAAAGATTAAATACAGTATATCTACGGTTAACAAAGATTGTGCAAGCCTATGGGGTAAACGTTTTCTCGGGATGCTCTTATTTCTATTTACCCTTCATTCCTTCATTTTTCCGTATTTATTATTCATACTATTATGGCAGGTAATAACGGAAAGTGTGCTCTAACGAAGACTCTCCGACGAGGAGGGGATGCGTGCATTTGGCGTAAAGACCTTAATGTAACAGGATATCTCACAGGAAGCTTGTGGGAAACGTATTAAATGCACTTTGGCTTCATGGTTTCCAATTACGTAACGTTTTATTGAATTTTAAAATCATATCGGGCGGTAACGCTCTTTGCGTAAACATTAACTCAATTTAAAGGGCTTGATGTACGCGATGTAATATAAAATTATAAACTTTCATCATATTCCCATGAGTTGGTGTTCTGTTCCAGGTACATAAATTGTGTAGTGCGGATTTTGGCACAGCATAATGTCAAGATAAACTTTCAAATAGTTGTATGTTTTACGTTTTAATAATTCATATTCTTAAAGAGTACAAAGAACAAACAAATTTTTAAAACGTCCATGCATAACATAATATTTAGAAAGAGTGCTAGGGTTGGTTATAATTCATGCAAACCTAGTGAAATTTTACGTCGAATGGTAATAGCCTAATAACTTTTATATAACGTCCATTGAAAACTATAATAGTACATTATGCAACGAGCCTATAATGGTAGTGATTAAGACGCGAGTATGTTTATGAAACGAGCATCTTAATTACCATTATAGGCAAGTTTCATACGACTTTTTATGCTCGACCATATTTCTAACTTTAAATTATTCATAAGTATTCATGTTATTCTTATCTAACTGGGGAGCGGAATTGACCTTGTAGAATATCTCGTAAATTGTGAGATGTGCGCAGAGCGCGAAAGTATTGATTTTTTCCGAAAAAACAAATGTCATTGACCTTGATATAATCTAGAGAGTAAAATAAATATTAATCTTGATATAACCTGGAAATTGATTTAGACATTGAAAAATGAGATGACAAATTGAATTTATTTGAATATTATTTACAATTAACGCTAATTATTATAGTAACAGAACATAACCTTCTGCGACAGAATTGGATTTCCAGCCTCCGTGACGTTTCGCTAATTGTCTTTCGATTGCATATCCGAAAATAATCGATACTTGTGCTTTCATATTGCTACAATGGTGTTTTCTGATTGGTGGAACACCTGAACTTTAATGAATAGGTGTACTTTAATGAGGTCCATTAAAGGGCTGCTACCAGGTGTGTAATTACTACATTTCGGCATGGTCGAGCATAAAAGTTATTTGAAGTCTGTGACAGGAAGATACAATGATAATAGATATACAATAAAATGGAAATAATAGCGGAAACCCAAGTACATTTTTTTTAAATAATGGCGGGTACTTGGTTGTTCGTCATTCACTCATATTAAGCCAGTTATGTAAACAATTTACCAAGAAAATCGGGATACGCCACAAGAGGACGGTCTACTCTACCCCCACGATGAGATGAGACGATGGAGATTCGTTGGAATCCCACTGGAGAACTGGAGCTTCCAGAGAAAACCCCTATGTTACCTGGACCACGGGCTTGTCCAACACAAGTTAGAAATCATCGGGGATGGAATTCGAGATCACAGGATTATACATCCAGCCCTATGGCCACCGTGGTGATTATTAAATGAATATTCCCAACTTCTCTGTTAGTGATGACCATGTTGGATTCACGACCTTGAAACCATGCCATGTAACGTACTGTCGGGCAGTTAGCGGATATCTATCCCTGTGTGTTTACTTTATAATAGTGTTTCTTTGTTTCAGTGGCGGAAGAAATGTGTTCGCCCATTGTGTATTCAGATTCTTTTCTGATTTTCTACAATTTTACTGAAATATACCTCAATGTTTGTGACGGCAATCCTTAGTAACGTTTCTAACTTCTTCTCAGACAAACGCTGTCTTCTTCTTTTTGACTTAAGAAGCTGCATTTTTAAAAGAAATACGTAAAATTAACATTGTCATTATTTTTAGGAAATATTCGAAGTTTAGGATAATGTGATTTTTCAAGTGCTCTAAAGATTTTTTTATTGGGTTATTTTACGACGCTGTCTCAACATCTAGGTTATTTAGCGTCTGAATGAAATGAAGATGATAATACCGGTGAAATGAGTCCGGAGTCCAGCACTGAAAGTTATCCAGCATTTGCTCGTATTGGGTTGAGGGAAAACCCCGGAAAAACCTCAACCAAGTAACTTGCCCCGACCGGGATTCGAACCCGGGCCACCTGGTTTCGCGGCCAGACGCGCTAACCGTTACTCCACAGGTGTGGACCTAAAGAAATACTATGCCAAGTAAATCTCTGTGTTTTTAAATTATATCTTCCCGCACTTGTATTAGCTCTTGTTGTAAATCTAAATTAGCACTCCGAACATCAATCGAGATGGGGTTTGCTAATAATAAAAAAAAATTCCCAAAAGTCTGAAAGTATTGTAATGAATGACTAGTAACCCTGTTTTAAATTTTTCTGAAAGGCTCCAATATTGTTCACTCGTTTGATCAAAATATTGTTCAGCGATTTTGAACATTCAAAGTAGTGAAGCTCTTTTTGTAGAAGCTGGGATTTCCATAAATCTAAACAGTCTAAGAATGCCTTTGCAGTTGAATAAGTATTAATTATGTTTCTATATTTTCCTTGAAGTCTGCAACTGAAATTATTAAGATGTTCACGGACTTCAGTAAAATATCCGAAGTAGCTTATCGAGTCATTTTTTAGTTCCTTCCTAAAATAAATAAATAGGCAGACAAAATATAAAAGTAAATAAAAAATAAAAACATATTTCATTGCTAAATCATTATTAATTAATTATACACCAAGTAATACGAGGGGCGTCCAGAAAATAAGTTTCCTTGGGGCCGTATACAAAAGAAAAACACAATTTCATGGAAAGATTTATTGGAACCGATATAGTAATTGTTGAGATATTTTTCAACATATTTCCCACCGAAATTGAGACATTTGTCATACCGTGGAGTCAACTTTTATATCCCTGTGTTGTGGAAGTCTGCCACCTGGGACCGGAACCAGTGTGTGACAGCCATCTGCACCACTCTGTTGATCCCACTCTAACTCTGAACTCTAAATGGAAACATTAAAAATAACGGAACAAAAAAAAAACTGAAAAATCCACTTCAGTGTATAATAAAATACTCCTTCACTTTAATGATAATAGTTATTATTACAGATCTCATTTTTTTATAAGTATCTCAGTACCGATGGGGAATATTTAGAAAATAGTTCAGCTGCTGTATCTGTTCCAAGAAATCTTTCCATGAAATTATGTTTTCTTTCTGTAAACGGCCCCAGAAAACGCGCCTCGTATTTTACTGGTTCATGAACATCTCGCATTTTCTCTCCATTTTATTACAAAAATTCATTTTCGCATTCCTCTTTGAACCTATATTTATGTGAAAGCTCTATGTTTTGAACAGCGCCATGGTACAATATTATACTACTTATAGTTATTTCCGACACTGAGACTGTGTTGTTGACGTTAGTACACAACCAAATACCAGCAGGTACTCCGCTCGCTGTATGAAGGTAGGTTACGTTATACTGTAGTTCCAAGGCCGTGAATCCAACCTGGGCATCACTGCTCTGTATTCACCGCGGAGCTCACATGAACATACGGTGATCAAACTCAGCCTTTTTCAGTGAAAAGCTATCTAAGCTACGGGTAATCATATATTTGGTGTAAAAACAGGATAAATAGCTACCGTTTACTCATAAATGCGTCACACAACTGCTATTCAAAAATGTTTTCTTTTACCAATGCCACCAGGTTGTCTTTTCGACATTTCTGGTCTTCTCTCCTGATAATGGCTTAGTTGTAACCCACTTCTGAGATTTAGGCGCCTGGAAGGGGACGTTACATTACTCCGATGATATGATAGGATGATTATGATTATGTGGTGCCAGGAGAGGTCTTAAATCTAAACTTAACCTAAATTTCAGACCATGGACGAACACAGGAATAATCCCCTTTAAGGAAAAATTCCTGTGCTCTAACGAGGAATCGAACCCGGTAACTCATGAACTATAGCTAGAAAATCTGACCACTAGACCATGAGACTGGTTCTATTTAGAAAAAGGTTGTTCGACTAAAATTATCTAAAAGTACACAAAAAGATTTTCAACTTAACCCAGTTAAACGAAAACAGGATTATTTCACTGAGAGAAGCTATCAAACTGTAAATTTCTTTGTTGTATGAACTAGTATATGCTACCTACACACAATTTCCTTCGCAGGAAAAAAATATGATTGGCATTAATGAAAACTACCAGCAGGGGGGAAATTGCGGCCATTAAATTTAACGTTTCGAGGTTCAGTGATGTATCGTGCTCTACGCACCAGGTTGAAAAAGAATTCGCGGTTGTAATTAAAAGTTATTGATTACGAGATGTAATTTGAAAAACACCACAAGGGTATAACTCTTGTGTGTATATCAAACTACACATATGACAATCCAATGATTTTAGTGGAGCACTATGCCCTTGACCTCGGATAATGAATGCAACTTCAAAATGATTAATCACTAGCTCTACAAAACTAGTAAATACACTAAAACATGTTGCAGCACGGTACAAAACATATGTATTTGTTTGTCAAATTATGTTAAAATGAGTCATTTAAAATGAATTATAATTAAGCACCATACATTTGGAATCTATTAAAAAAAGCTGCTTTTGAAGAGCACTCTAAGATGTTACAAGATTTTATTATTTTAGAAAGAAAAGGAAAGCTTGCATAAGATTATATTTTAGCCATCGTGTTTGTCGCACGTATTTTATGAAGAAATACTGTAGAAACATTAGCATTATATTAAAACATCTAAACCAACCACATCACAATTTTTGTTTCAACAACAGAAAGACCCACTCTTTATACTGAAACTTCCACATTTACAATTTATATGATTCTACGGAAACTTTCATATACTTTATTAGACTCTAATTTATAACTTCTAACGGTACCGGTACTGAATGCAATTCGATATCAATTACGTACATTCTACATTTACAGATACAGTAGAACCCCGATTATCCGTCACCCTATTAACCGATTGTTGTATTATCCGTCTGTCATTCTCTCCTATTTTTGTTACAGAAAAATTATTGTGTACTGCATAATGCATTAGTACGTATATTTTTTATAGATAGTAATATTACAAGCCTTTGCCCTTACACATTATGATCTACTGTTCGAGTGACCTGTTTAATTTCTCTGCGAAACGTCTTCCAGAAATGCCAAAAGAATACATGTTGTGCTAAGTATGGAAGAGAAGTGCATGTAATTGATTGGTTTTGGAAAAGAGGAACTGTGGTTCATCTCACATCGGAATACGGGATTGGAGTTACAACTGTGCGAGATTTAATAACAAAAAAAGGATAAAGTGTATAAATTATTTAAATCTATAACATGAGACCTAGGTCTATACTTTTCTTATCTTTCCACAGAAATCCATCATAGGAAGTTTCGTTGACCCTTAGAAATCCGTCATTGACATTCATTCATTCGTAATGTTCTGTCACTGCAAACCCAGCATTATCCAGTCTTTCCTATTTTCTGCCTTTCTCTTAGTCTCCGTATATGAACCATATATCTTAATGCCGTCTATTATTTGATTTCTTCTGCCACGAACTCTCTATCCGTTCACCGTTCCTTCCAGTGAATCCTTCAGTAGACAATTTCTTCTCAGTCAGTGACTCAACCAATTCCTTTTTCTCTTCTTGATCAGTTTCAGCATTATTCTTTCTTCACCCACTCTTTCAAACAAAGCTATTGTACTTAAAACTTCTGATCCACTACCTAATATCTTAAAACACATGACCACGGAGAAAATTACCGAAACTGCATTATGCAACACTTAATTTATGAAAGTTTTCTATAGTACGGATTATCCGATTTTTTCGATTAACCGTTCAGCCAACCCCCTTCATTACAACGGATAATAGAGGTTCTACTGTATTGTTAAATTCGTCCTCCCCACAGATACTAGTGATACGAGACTTCTGTCTTTAGAGTCCCAGTTATTTGGCTAACCAGAGACAGGGTGTCTCTTCAAGTCTTAAGCAATGCTGTGAAGAGACCTGCAAATAGTTACCACATATCGGAAACATTAAATTCCAAAATCGCGCTTGTTAATTCTAAAATTATTCGTCACAACATATACCTTCATTCTCTCGTCTAGAAACAAAACGCGACTCCTCTGGTTTCATTGCTAGAAAGACCATTAGTCACACCGGCGGACTTGACTCGCTGATTACGAAATAAGAGTAACAATGCCCTGAGCGGAGTTGTAACCCACAACCGCAGACGCCAAAATCTTGTATCGGTGTCGCGCACTTATGACCGCGGCTACGGCAGTAGGAATTAAATTACCATCGAGCGGGGCATGTAAGTCGGGACAGCGAATTAGAATTCAGTTGTTGAGCTTGAATAATAAATCCGACATGACTGTTACAAGCAAAATTCTGTAATAACTTTCTGTTGACGAAATAACAGCTTAATCTTGGCAAAGTGCCTGAACTGATTGAAGCAACGGATCCTGTTAACGAAGCTGCCTCTGAGCAAATGAATATGTTACGGGTCAGTTATTTAATCGACAACAACCGCCGCGGATGCTTTCAAACTCGTAACACTCTGAGCTGCCCTTACACGAACACACATTTTTACGTTAGGTACCGTACATTACATTCTATAGTCGATTACCTGGAATTTATAGTTTCATGGCCGAAATATAGTAGTCATCCCCTACCGCGTTTACGTCATCGTCATTTGTTAGTTTGGTTCCATTTTCGAGGCCAACGTTATATTCTACCTTCGCGGAGTATCGCCATCATCTTCGTTTTAACTGTTGTCATCTTCATTGTTATAATTTGGGCTCGGAAGTTAATGACTTAAAAATCACAGAAAAATGACTTATAAAATGATCTTAAATTTCAGAAAATATGACACTAAGATTTAAAAAAAGACCAATATTTTAATAATAAAAATAACTCCTTTTTACTTCATCTGACATCATGGGCGCATACTTGAAACGATCAAGGTCCCCTGGTGACAAATCTTCCTCAAAAGCATTGAAGTCAAAATTTTCACTTTGCAGAACTTTCTCGACTTTACACATTCACTGGTACCCAACATTGTTTTCCAATACCCTTTTCATTTTCTAACGTCTTGTCCAATTTTTCCTACATGTTATTGCAAATTGTTAATTCGCAGTAGTTCATACACTCTATGAAGAGCAAGAGCCATGCATGTTATGTGAACCATTTTTGTGTAAAATGATTTAATTTTGTTGCCCGCTTTCACAATATATCTGGCTGCATCTGCACTTTCTTTAATTTCACACAACTTGTAAAATATTATAGCCTACGTCCATCTGTGAGTGGAAAATATGTCACCAACTCTGTCACTAACTGTAGCAAAAAATGTTTTGTACATTTTACTTCACTTTCGGCAATTGTATGTCTTCACTTGCGAGATACAATAAAATGCTGACTGCGGGCACTGCAGCTGCAGTATTTGTTCTGTTGCGTTGAATGGGGGGAAACACTTAACACACGTGATCAGGAGTCAAGGATGATGCAACCGTAAGGAAAATTCCTGCCTGACGCAATCAAATTGCGTAAGCAACCTTCAGTAGGTTCCCAAATATGGACTACGGCCACAACGTAAAAGAAAGTCCGTTAAAAGCAGAAAAGGGCAAAAAAATGCAACATATTTCCTTAAAAATTACCAATCTACAATTAAAGATCGAAAAATGCAAAATAAAAGTAGGCTGTATTGGTTCATGTTGAAGTGAAACGAGCATCCTGCATTGTCTGTGATGTCTCAGAAAAAAGACAACATTTCATCAACTATCGAGTCCTAGTTATAATCATCGTTACTCTCATTGACAATTGGCCACGATTGGCCATCTTCGTAATAGATAACATCGTCGTCATAATCACTGACAACTGACTCCGTTTCATAATAATCTTTGAAATTATCGTTATCGTCATAATTATCACCAACAACATCCCATCATAATTACACAGGCCTGCAATGTAAAAACTTTTTAAAACATTTTAGCTCTTCTTTATGTATTCTTGTGTACTGAAGCCAAAAATGACATAAAAATTGCACATTACGCACCATTCTTACAGAAAACTATATTTTACGTTTTACATTATTAATAAATAAATGATTTTGCTACATCCATAACCCAGTGCTCTAATGTACATTTTTGTATAACCGGTTGATAACGAACAGAAACATGATCTACAGGGTTGTGTCATGTAACGAATGAAAGTCCTGAAGAGTTTACCGGTTTGAATTCAATGATTTAATAAGAGATTTAGCATTACCCAAGGAAAAAGCTGAGCTCTTACGTTCCAGATTAAAATAAATAAATCAGCTGGCACCAGGAACATTTCTTCATTGGTACAGGAGTAGAGAAGAGGAATTTACGCCCTGATCTTCATAAGAGGGTGCATTAGTATACTGTAGTGATATTCCTGGTTTGTTACAAAAGTTTGTTGTTCAGTATGAAGTGGATGAATGGAGACTTTTATCGATTCCTCCAAAAGAAGTCTGAAGGCAGTGATGAGTGCTTTTGCACAGTGGCAACAAGTATTCTTCGTTACCTGTTGGTCATTCGGTACATCTTAGAGAAACTTATGAGAATCTTGAACTGGTTCTTACAAGAATAAAATATAAATATCATAACTGGATGATCTGTGGAGGCCTGAGAGAGTTGTGCATGCTTCTTGATCAACAGTCTGGGTAACTAAGTATACCTATTTCCTCTGTGAATGGGATAGCAGAGCAAGAAGCAGTCATTGGGAACAAAAACTCTGGCTACAAAGAATGTCTCTTGAACCTCACACAAGAGGAAAGGCAACAAACGCAACTCCACCACGAAGAGAAAAAGGCGGTATAAAGCATTTGACTAAATGTGAATTAATTATGACAATATAATAGTTTTTTCTAAAATATGCCTTAAATTTTAACACAGGACATGTTTCACTTCATCACTTTCCCATATTAAATTCAATAACGCTACATTCACATTGCTAAAAATGCCAACGCATGTTGCGGAAAAATAACAAGTGATAGAGAAAATCTGAGCTGAGATTTGGATTTAGTATCCCAAAAAAACATAAGTTTAGCATACACTTTTAGAAAAGTTTTTATGGTCCTTAATTTTGCATGCCACTGTTATTGCCATAATCAACATCCTTATTACATAATAATGACACCAAGAACAAGACAGTAATTACAATTATCATCCTCGAATAAAGGGAAAAATTGGAACGGTATCGGGTGTAGTTCCTGGGTAGCTCAGCCGGTAGAGCATTCTTGCGCTAAGCGAAGGATTCCAGGATCCTCTTCATTAAAACTGTCTTCGTCACCGACATCAATAAATCATTGTCGTTATCGTCACTAAAACTGTGTTTGTCATCATCCCTTTAACTGTCTTCATCGTCACTAAAATTGTCTTCATCTTCACTAAATTAAATTTTCGTCATCGTCACTAAACTGCCTTAGTCATCTTCACTAGAATTGTCTCGATATCGTCATTAAAAGTGTCTTCGTCATCGTCATTAACACAGTCACAGTCATCGTCACTAAAATTAGCACTGTCATCGTCAATAAACTTGTCTTCGTCGTCGATTCTAAAATTGTCATCATCGTCACTAAAATTGCCATCGTCATAGTCACTGAAATTGCTTTCGTCTCTAAAATTGTCATCTTCACTCAATTAAATTTTCGTCATCGTCACTAAATTACCTTAGTCATCTTCACTAAAACTGTTTCGATATCATCATTAAAACTGTCTTCGTCATCGTCATTAACACAGTCTCAGTCATCGTCACTAAAATTATCACCGTCATCGTCAATAACTTGTCTTCGTCGTCGACTCTAAAATTGTCGCCATCGTCATAAGTCATCATCGTCACTAAAATTGCTGTCGTTATAGTCACTGAAATTGCTTTCGTCACTAAAATTGTCTTAGTCACCGTCATTATAAATTCTCCTCGTCATCGTCACTAAAATGGTAGTCATTGTCATAAAAGCTGTCTTCCTCATCGTCACTAAAATTTTATGTGTCGTTGTCACCGTAATTAAAATTCCTATCGCCATTGAAATTAAAATTTTTGTCGTCATCGTAGCTAAATAAAAAATTTTTGGTTATCGCAATTAAAATTGTCGTCATCGTATTTAAAATTGTCATCATATAAAATCGTTGTCATTGTCATTGAAAATTGTCATCTTAAATAAAATTGTCGTCATAGTCATTAAAATTGTCATAGTAACTAACACTAAAGTCACAGTTACCAAAATTCACGTCGTAATCATCGTTAAAACTTGCTTCGTCATCATCACTGAAATTATCGACATAATCATTAGAAATATCAACACTGTAAAATATTTTATGAAAATCTTAATAATAATGTAGTTAATTATATTTCCCAATACTAAACTAATTTTATCGTTGTCAAGATAGTTTTCGTCATCGTCTGTTATTATTACTTACAAAAGATTGGGTCTCTTGGCTCGTCTCTCGTGGAGATAACGAACCAATAAAGACCACTCACTTCCTTAGTCTGTGGTCGTGGCCACTATGTGCATTTCCCGATATCAAGTAGACAGTTTATTACGAAGGGATTCTTTTGAACTGCTGAAGCTATTCACTAGCGATGAAATCACGATGTGGAGATGGAGTAATCTTGGGATGAACATGGCAAAAGTAAAAGAGGTACACAAAGGAACTAAATCCATAGCTCCTTTGTTCAACAAAATTCTCATAGAACCTGGCTGGGATGGAAAGTGGGTTTCTTCAGTAAGCACCCATAATCATCTATGTAAAGAAACTAAAGACTCAGCGTCCGTCCCAGATCATAAAGAGGGCGCTCGCAATCAAATAGTGATGTTACTGGCACTGGATGAATGTAATGCAGACTTAGCCATACGTCAGAGTTGGCCGATGACATTTCACTTAAGATCAGAGTTCAATTCTGGACAGATTTTATTAAATTTTCGGTGAACAATGTGACTATGAGCAGATTTTCTCATAATGTTTCAGTTCACCCTCTAAATATCATCCTACCATTTTTGTAGTATCACCATGTTACTCATCATCGCCCTGAACATATTCTGTAATTAACCTTTAAGACAATATGATCATTTAATATAGACAATATGAGAAAAATGAGTAAACTCTTGTGGAAAAGAAAATATGGGAATTAAAGGTTGGTTAGGGCTTAGGGCCTAGTGCTATATGTTTGTAAGTCTGTTATAGGAGCAGTAAAAGATTTATAATTATAATGCAAGGATTAGACGAGAGATGAGAGTATATTGAATTACTAGTATAAATCGGCTTTTTTACTGATTAGCATTTTATACTATTATTATTTTTTTAAGTAGGTTATTTTACGACGCTTCATCAACATCTCAGATTATTTAGCGCCTGAATGAGGTGAAGGTGATAATGCCGGTGAAATGAGTCCGGGGTCCAGCACCGAAAGTTACCCAGCATTTGCTCATATTGGGTTGAGGGAAAACCCGGAAAAAACCTCAACCAAGTAACTTGCCCTCACCGGGAATCGAACCCGGGCCACCTGGTTTCGCTGCAGATGCGCTAACCGTTACTCCACAGGTGTGGACATTATTATTATTATTATTATTATTATTATTATTATTATTATTATTATTATTATTATTATTACTTACTGGCTTTTAAGGAACCCGGAGGTTCATTGCCGCCCTCACATAAGCCCGCCATTGGTCCCTATCCTGAGCAAGATTAATCCAGTCTCTATCATCATATCCCACCTCCCTCAAATCCATTTTAATATTATCTTCCCACCTACGTCTCGGCCTCCCCAAAGGTATTTTCCCTTCTATCTCCCAACTAACACTCTATATGCATTTCTGCATTCGCCCATACGTGCTACATCTCAAACGTCTGGATTTAATGTTCCTAATTATGTCAGGTGAAGAATACAATGCGTGCAGTTCTGTGTTGTGTAACTGTCTCCATTCTCCCGTAACTTCATCCCTCTTAGCCCCAAATATTTTCCTAAGCAATTATTATTATTATTATTATTATTATTATTATTATTATTATTATTATTATATTATTATTATTATTACTAATTACTGTTTAATTGGTCATTATTTTTTTTTGGAAAAGGATAATTTATATGGCACATAACAGTACAATTTAAAGATTGTCATTACAGAAAGCGTATTTATTAAAAGATAACGTAAAGTGGAACTGACTACACCACAACCAATGAGAGCTGACGCAAGGAGATGGACCTGGCATAAGGAATGTAATTGTTAGTATCAAGACAGATCTACAGAAATGTAGCAGATCCGTCTTGAACAAACTGATATTAATGAAATAAATATTTTCCATTTCCAAATTAGACAAAAAGTATGCTTTAGAAAAACTAAAATTAATTTAATAGTATATAGGTAATTTATTTTAATTGCACGATTATATATTTTCCACGTCCTAAGTAGCTGATATATTATTCGAAATAACAAATTATAACTATAACTCTTTAATATTTCTCTGCTCTTTGTTATCTAAAATCTCTAAACAAAACATTAACTGTACGCTTATCTGGGTCCACATGATAATCTTTCCATGTTTTATTTTGCAATGAATCATACAGAGGTCTATAAATTTAATATAACCATTTTGCATTTTCCTTCATATACGCCTTGTACTCCGTAAAGTATCGTCATTAAAGTAATAAAACCTATCACTCTAATCTAAATTGTTTCCGCGAGCAAGCAAACGAGTTTCACATGCATATCAAATTTCTTAACGCCCATAATTTTCTTTCATGTAATGCGAGACACTGATAGCTGAATTTACTGACTGGGATTTTCGAATTACGAAAGTCAAAAATAAAATTCTCACGTAACCAATGACATCACCTACACCTCTAGTGATAAAAACCGTCACGCATCCCACATAAACATCATTTGATGCTAAATTTACTAGAGAAGTCACCAGTAAACTCGTAGAGGGAATAAATTATACAAGGTGCAAGACGGCTCACGTCATTCATAAGTTTAATACAATAGGAACATATACAGGGAGTTCTTTTACACTTTTTGCAAGCTTGTTCTTCCGTATTTAGCGGGGAAAAATTATTTTTGTTACGAAGTGTATGAAGAGAAATCCTCCGCAATATCGACCATATACAGTGACATCAAAAACGTTTTCCCTACATTTTTATTGTACCTTGTTTTTTTTACTATACCATGCAGGCCTTGTTTAATGGTAAGTTTTAATAATCCATTTTCAATCTTTCGCATCTTCATTCAGAAAACAGAAATAGAACATAGCATACAGAACAGAAAACACACTACAAAGACATCTCAACACACAAACAACACAAACAAATAAATACAACCACACAGGAGTATACAAGCTCACATGCAATAGTTGCGACAGTTTCTACATTGGACAGACAGGCAGATCATTCCAAACTCGATACAAAGAATACATTAAAGCAATAACCAGAGGACACAATACATCTACATATGCCGAACACATAACTAATGCTAACCACACATACAGTAACATAAATACAGGCATGGTAATCCTACACATACAACCCAAAAACCAAAAACTCAACACATTAGAACAATATAAAATATACAGACACACTAAAACACACCCTAATCAAATTCTCGACACACAGATCAATTTCAAAACACACACACTATTTGACTCAACTCTTCAACACAAGAACGCACCCACACAATAGGCAGCGATGTTGAGATGACGCCGAGACACAGAAGGCTCTGAGGATAGTGTCAAGTAGCACCGAAACAGCTGTAAGCCGCACATGCTTACATAATGAACACGTAGTAAGTTCGCCATTTAATCAATTATTGGTAAGTTTTAGTTGTCATGGTAATATTTTACACTGCATAATCAGGACATAGTTAAAAATGCAAGGAAAAACTTTTTGATGTCACTTTAGTTTATTGTGTATACTGTTCTCCAGGGACAAAAGAATGTGACGAAAGAATCGAAGGAATGGATTTACAGTCCATGCATGAATTATGAAAATGACTAACATAACGGTTACGAACATTAATTTCCAAATCTGCCCTAGAAAATGGATCACGTCTAGTCCTAAGCGTTCCCCTTAGACAGCTAACGGTTTCATAATAAAAACGATCGAATTTCGATAACTGGCAGATCTTTCTGATAATCACGGAGCACCAAAAGAGTTTTTCGCGAGTATTTAAAGCATTTCATGCCAATCTTTTTCATACTATTATTATACACTATCTACCATAAAGTAATTAGGCACTTTTTTTTGCCACTTTGTAACCTCGTGGTACCACCTCTTGTTGCTATAACAGCAGCCACCCTGTCAGGAATGCTCTCCACTAGTTTGTGTATGATATCCACTGGAATTCGTCGCCATTCCTCTTGCAACATGGCACTCAGTTGGACAATGGAAGTTGACCCCATGTTTCGGCGGCTAGTATGCAGTGGTATGCAGAAAATAATGTTCACCGGTTGAACTGGCCTGCACAGAGTCCTCATCTCAATCCCATTGAGCACCTTTGGGACAAATTGGACCGGCGATTGAGGTCTCGGGAGATGCGGCCAACTTCCATTGTCCAACTGAGTGCCATGTTGCAAGAGGAATGGCGACGTATTGCAGTGGATGTCCTACACAAACTAGCGGACAGCATGCTTGAAAGGGTGGGTGCTGTTATAGCAACAAGAGGTGGCACCACGAGGTTGTAAAGAGGCAAAAACAGTGTCCAATTACTTTTTTGTAGATAGTGTATTACAGCCGTATCATGTTTACCCTTACCTGCACAAATGGACATTAAATAAATTTTATTACGACGGTAATTTTTTACCTCGCCGTCTTCGAAATTTCCACCTGCTCTAGATAGGATTCAAATCCGTGTCTCCTGTGTTTTTCTATGCCAATGGGGGATACTTGACTTGTATCATTCACTCAAGGTAGGCCTATGACTTGCTGTAAATCATGAATGGGCATTTAGTGGACGAGGGGATAAATGTCACCGTCGAGCGTCGACTCTTTTACTGCGCATGCGCTAATCGTTCTAGCCATTCGGGTAACGGTACGCCTGTATCCTGTGTGTATATGTAGTTGACAATGTAGTACTTCGCATGAAAATCATTACAAGTATAACAACAGTAATACAACAATCCTGTAATAAGTGGTTGCAATAGAAAAGTTAATTTGAAACACGTTTACCGCGTACTTACTACAGGGTGTGTTAATGTGCAAAATTAGCAATCGAATGGAGTTATCGTTACAGTTCAATTTTTTTTTAATTAGTGCAATTATGAAACACATATTTCAAATCTACGTAGATCGGTAACTAGCTCTGTCGGAAGTTTTAGGGACTGTGACCATGAATTAGGCGTTCCGCCATTTTGTTGAGTGGTCAAAAAAGTACGTATTACTCAGGTAATAGCGGTTTGTGCACTGAAAAACAACACACAACACCGACATTTTGTGATGACGTCACACTATGTAGACTATGTACCAGGTACCTATACTGCACATCTATACAGCATACGTCATATAACAGAAATCTGAGGATCCAATACAGGTTCTTATTCGCTTTAAAGATGGCGGTTTCCGACCACACTTCCCAATAAGAAGTTAACGATCTAAGTAGCATAAAAAATCTATGGCGGTTTCCGACCACACTTTCCAATAAGAAGTCCGCGATCTAAGTAGCATAAAAAATCTATAATGAAACTTATCACGAAGAAAAGCACTGTGTGCTGTGATTGGATACAAATGTTCCACCTTCCAACCTCAGGTTCATAATACCCTTCGAGAATAGAAAGACAGGAGGGAGTATAAGCTTGAAGTGGCCGTCAAATTACCCATAGCTCATCGCTTTTTCGTGTGTTTATCAGCTGTTTTGTTCGTATTATTACGATTACGAATTGTTTCGTGTTGTGAATATTTAAAAAATGTAGTCAAGTTCGGCAGGTGTTATTTTTTTTTATCAATAAGCTAACATCACAGTCTAGTATATACAGTCACGAAGCTCAATACGTAGTGAATACGCGTCCATAGATAGTTGCTACCCACTAGGATCGCTAATATCGCTTCATTACAGACAATGCGAAATAGTACCGGCACAGTCTATTGTTCCTAGCACCCTCACAACTCAAGCTTCGTGACTGTATATACTAGACTGTGCTAACATTCTGTTCGGCTCAACTGTAGAAAATGTCCCTATGCTTTAACATATGAAGGAGTGCCAATATCCTTCTTGATAAAAGAAAGAATGTGGAAATGAAGTGTTCAGTCCATGTCACAATCATAACACTTTTAATAAATATACAGTGAAATGTACAGTAGTGGTAAACAAAACCGGACCGACTCTTGTAGCTATTTTAGAGCCTTGTTCACTCCAGAGCACTATAGACTGGCAACTAAGACTGTGATGGTTCGAATCCTGCCTGGGAAGGAAACTTTTCTTTTGTTCCTTATTCAAATTTATTCCCAATACTTTTCGATTGCTGGTAAAATTCATGTAATAAGTTAATTAAGTAGTAAAATATCGCTGCAATCGAAAAGTATTGGGAATAAATTTGAATAAGGAACAAAAGAAAAGTTTCCTTCCCAGGCAGGATTCGAACCACGAAAGTCTTAGTTACCAGTCAATCATGCTCTGGAGTGAACAAGGCTGTGAAATCAGCTACAAGGGTCGGTCCGGTTTTTTTTGCCACTACTGTACATTGATGTAATAACCTAACAGACTCCTGTTACCTCCACATCCATTCTAAACCGTTTACGTATGACCGAAACCGATAGTAGCAATTGAATATTTGGCGATTGGCGGTATTTCGCGGAGGACTATGAGGTGTACAAGGTGTAGTTTGACGTCATATACGTAGCATGATTTGAAGCATATTTGCTTGGATTGCTCCTTCCTGTCTTTTTATCTTCTGAGATAATAACTAAAGCAGGCTGCTTGTATTCTCATTAGTAACATTTGAAGATCCCGCTTTGTGAGATAGGTATGAAGACATTGTAAATGCACTACTTTCGCCGTCTACCGGTTGGTAGAGCTTAAAGATCCAATGTAATTGATACAATTCACACTGGCCATGTTTATTACTGTATAGTTGCATACCTTACGTGAAACTAGACGACAGCGATGAATTCGTGCCGTAATTCTTGACCGTGTAAGAGCCTCTTTAAGGCCTCACACATTAAAAACCACTCTAACTAATGGGGTAAAATTGGCTATTAAAAATTATGCAAATCTAAAACTACATACATGGCAGAAAACACAACCAACCTTGCAGCAAGTCTGCGAATGTCGTGTACTGCAGAAATAAAATAAACATGCAAATCATACAGCGATAAAGTATCAATATTTAATACGCAGTGGGAGGCTTGAGTCGTATTTCATAAGCTTAAAGGGAAAGAACCGACAGTAATCCCTGGTCTTGATAAAGAGTAAGTACATTACCTTCTAAACAGGAATTAGGTAGTTTTAAAAATCGAAGCCTTATATATAAAGAAAAATTGCCCAACTCCTGAAAAATTTAACACCATTCGAAAATATAACTATTTACAAAAGTAATGTTGCGTTCACAACCCATAAGATTTGCTGATGATATGGCATTCTTAGCAGAAGAGGAAATGACACTAAGGGATATGCTACTGAAACTAAATGGCAGCTGTGAGCAATATGGAATGAAGATAAATGCAAAAAGGGGACGACTATGATTATCGAAAGAAAAATAAAGAACGTAAACGTGCGAATTCCAAATGAGGCAATAGAACAAGTGGATAGCTTCAAATAATTGGGCTGTACTATAAGCAGTAACATTAGCTGCTGCTAGGAAGTCAAAAGGAGCAAGCAATGGCAAACGAAGCTTTTAATAGAAAAAAGATCATCTTCTGCTGACCTCTAGGAAAAAAAAAACTAAGGAAGATACTAGAGAAGTGCTTTTTGTGGATCGTGACATTATGTGGGCAGAAACATAGCCATTCCGGCGAAGTGAAGAGAAACGATTAGAAGCATTTGAAGTGTGGATATGAAGAAGTATGGAGAGAAATGGAGAGACAGAATAAGAAATGAAGCTGTTTTAGAAAAAATGGGTGAAGAAATAGTAATGCTGAAACTAATCAGGAAGAGAAAAATAAACTGACTGAACCACTGATTAAGAAGAAACTGCTTAATGAATGATGCAATCCACACCTGTTGAGTAACGGTTAGCGCGTCTGGCTGCGAAACCAGATGGCCCGGGTTCGATTTCCGGTCGGGGCAAGTTACCTGGTTGAGGTTTTTCCGGGATTTTTCCTCAACCCAATATAAGCAAATGCTGGGTAACTTTCGGTGCTGGACCCCGGACTCATTTCACCGGCATTATCACCTTCATCTCATTCAGACGCTAAATAACCTAGATGTTGATAAAGCGTCGTAAAATAACCTACTGAAAATGATGCATTGCAAAGAAAATTACGCGAGATAAAAGTTCGGGGCAGAAGAAGATGTCAGTGATAAACGACATTAAGATACATGGATCATACGCGGAGAATAAGAGGTAGGCAGAATATAGAAAATACTGACGAATGCTGGGTTTGCAGTGAAAGACCTGCCCTTGGGCATATAACTATAACTGAACCGTATATTAGAATTTAATTACTCAGACTTTTCGAAAAGGGGCCTGCTTACAAGTTCCATTATCAGGATATAATAAAACTGCCCAAAACCAAGACTTATTCGATGCGTTAGGTCCGACCAGCGAAAACAAATGGACAGTAGTTAATTTTTAATTTTATGAATGTTTTACTGCCTAAAGTTAGTCCTCTAAACCGAAGGGTTGCGGAATCATATCCGATTGGGATCGATGGATTTTTCAGGACACAAATTATCAGAAGCGTAAGTCCTCCGGAAGGAACTTTGGGCCATGTGTACCATGTAGGAATTATATGACATGTTAAAAACCTCCAAGCTCAAATTAGAGCGTCTGGATCTAATTTATCATCTCTCGCGTCCTAGTAATACCTTAGTTGCATAATAGGTGGCGTATGAGGCGGTAAGCTTACCACTTGTCCCTCTGCTCTTGTCGGCAAATAGTGTAACTAAATTTCTTACAGGTACCGAAACCTCCGTTTAGGGTATAAATTATGTTCCGGCATCGGAATGGATGGGTTAAATACTATAGTTAGACGTTCACTTGACTTCAGTTTCAGCAGTAGCCACACTGTTCTTAACTACTGTGGAACTTTGCTATTAACGTTATCCAAAGGACCTGAAAAATAGTGTTGTTATAAACGAGTGTCATTGTAACATGCTGGAGGCTACAATAATAGCAATGAATAGACACGCAGCTTCAGTATCTGCTTTGAGTATAGCAAGAAACGAACAAGGCATTCCTATTTAATCTGCAGGAATTTCAAATGAAAAAGCTCAGGTTAACGAGAAACACGTCGCGCATGCAAATAACTAAATACATTTTAAGAAAAAACTTGCAAAGAGCTACTTTTACGTGTCTGAATGTGGAGTAGTACTCCGCGCCTTTTCCCTTATACATGCGTCGTTGAACAGAATTTCAGAACGATAATCATTTGCATTCCAAGAGTCATTTTCCAAGAACTCGAATCATAAATACGTTTCGGTTCTGTAGTGAGAGCATAAATTTCATTGCGTGCAGTTCTCTCGACGACCAATGCGTGCAATTTATATGTACCGGAGATTGGCACCACGTGCTGGAGGTGTATGTAATTATTACAGATTTATTGGGAAGCAGCTATCAGCCACAAATGTGCTAGCGCTGTTTCGGTGGTATAGATAATCAGTACTAGCAGATCTCCTATGCAATTTCAGCATAATTGTACAAAATTTGTCAATATCATCACGAAATTTCTACATATCACGCTATCCCGATTTAAAGATAGAACAAAGGAAGGAAGGAAGGAAGGGAGACAAAAATGCTGACGGAGAAGGAAGAAGAAGAACAAAATGATATATAGACAAGAAGAGGGACTGATGTAGAAATAGGAAGGGACACAAAAAGTATGTAGAGGCAGGAAGAGAAATAAAATGTCTGCCGCAGAAATAGGGAGACTGTTGAAGAGATAGAAAGATAAAAGGAATGGTGGAGAGACAGGAATAGGGACAATCAGGAAGATGAATAAAAGACAGGGAGAAAGAGAGACAAAATACTGATGAAGAGACAGGAAGAGGGACAAGAACAAGAGTAATGAAAGAAAGACAGGAAAAGACAAAAAGACCGATGTAGAGACAGACAGAAAGACGGAAAGAGGGACAAAAATACTGACGGAGAGATGGAGAGATAAAAAGGATGATTGTGAGACATGAAGAGAAAGAGAGACAAAATACTGATGAAAGAGACGTAAGATGAACATAACTGGTGGAGAGAAAGAGAGGGACAAAAACTGGCAAAGAGACAGAAAGAGGGACAAAACACCGATGCAGAGAAAGGACGAGGGACAAAAGACTGACAGATTCATGAGATACAAGAACAAAAAGACTGATGGAAAGACAAGAGGGACGAAAAGGATGATTAAGACTGATGAAGAGACATAAGATGAACATAAAAACTGGTGGAGAGAAAGAGAGAGACAAAGACTGGCGAAGAGACAGGAAGAGGGACAAGACACTGATGCAGAGAAAGGACAAGGGACAAAAAGACTGACTGATGAAATACAAGAACAAAAAGACTGATGGGAAGACAAGAGGGACCAAAAGCATGATTAAGAGACAGAACGAGCAAAAAAAAAATTGATGGGGAGGAAGGACAAAAAGACTAATGGAGTATCAAGAGGGACAAAATACTGATGAAGAGACAAGAAGTACAATAAGACTAATGGAGAGGAGGGCAAAAATACTAATTGAGACAGAAAGGACAAAAAGACTGAAGAGGGTTAAAAACTGACAGACAGGAGGAGAGAAAACATAACAACTGAAGAAGACAAAAAGCAGGAAAGCGAAAAAGATTGGAAGAGGTGATAGTGGAAATAGAGGAAAGGTAACGTCACAAGAAAGGAGAACGAAAAAGAAAAAGACTAAATCGGAAAAAGGGGAGAGAGGAAAGACTGCGCTAGAAAATAAAGGAAGCAACAAAGGAAAAGAGACAGGATTGCAGAAACAGAAAAAAGATGGAGATATGAAGGGAAAAAGGAAAACCGGAGAGACCTAAAGGGGATAATATGAAGAGAAATGAACAGGAATTTGAAAAGACAGGAAGCGAAGGGGAGGAACTATAAAGAGGGGAAAAGTCAAGAAGGAATATATAAAGGGACGAGGAAAATGACGCAAGCACAAGAAGAGTAAAATGGAGTATAGAAGGTAGGAAAGAGGAGAAAGCAGAAAGATGAGAAGAGGAAAGAGATGGAGAGGGAAACAAAACGCAAGAGAGGCACTAGACTAATAGCGGATATCATGAGTTCTACGCATTACTGAAATATATCGTGTATGTAAGTAAACTATTTTAATAATGCTCTGTACATCTACAACATTTAATCAAGGCAGCGGGATAGGCAGGAAGCATGCTAGTGACCATGTACTCACGGCTGTATGTATATTGGAATTCAGAACATTTCTAATGCTAGTGAAATTCCCTTCCTTTCGGGCATTCATTCTATATCATAAACATCTTGACTATAAATAAAGCCCACAAGTAAATGGCACGCTAGCACGATAACAGGAAGTGATTTAAGGTCCGACATCTGCATGGCAGCCATATTGCTTTGTCGAAAGAATGAAGAGAGCCTTCTGTATGTGGAGTAATCAATGTGCTCACGAAGGTCCTTTCGATGATAATATTATGGGTGTGGCTGGTGCAATAATACAGCAGCGATGTCGGGGGTGGGGGGAAGAACAATAACCGGGCACGTACAGCACCCGGGGTTTATGAGGAGTGCCTCCACGTAGCCTGTGTTGTCATAGTAACAAAGTTCCTCCAATCCCATTTCGAATACAGCCATTCAGGTGCTATAAGATAATGATACGGCAATAATGGTGCAACAGTATAATGCATATCGAAGTACTCCAAGAAAATCTATTCTACAGTAGCTTTGCCTACCACACAGGCCTATTCAAAGGACACGATTGAAATTCTATGTCCTATAGCAGGGTTTCTAAAAACTATGGTCCGCGGAACACCTGTAGTCCTCGAGGTCTGCCCTTGTGGTCCTTCAAAAAAGACAAGATAAAATAAAATTCAAACGAATTGCCTATCACACTCTAGCTTAAAATCTCAGAGTTTGGAAATAACACATGACAATCAAATTTCACTTTTTCTCCCAGTACTGACATTTTATTAAATTTATTACCCTACCCGTCTATCGACTTCCCACTCTACTCTCAGCAACAAAATAGGGATTTAAAACACTATACACGTGGTGTTTCTCGGCATTTTTTTCCCTGCAAATCTGGCGCCGCGCCTGTAACCCAGTCAGGGACCACCCGAATTCATAACAGAGGACCACTGTACCGAACCTTGATTCAATTTTAAAATATAAGTATACTGGTATTAAAATATGCCACGAAAATGATAAATTTGCTTTCGAAGGGAACAAGACTAAGGTGGTCCGCGGAACTGTTCTGACTTTAAAAAGTGGTCCCCACTTCAAAAAAGTTTGAGAAACGCTGTCCTATAGGGAAAGTACATGGGAGGGGTGATAATAGGAGGAAGAAGTTATAGGCTAATAAAGTACGTATTTTTTTGCTGATCATATGGCGTTGTTAGCAGAAGAGGAGATGGAACTACTGGAGCAAAATGACGACTGTGAGCAGTATAGGATGAAGATAAATGCAAATAATGTGAAGGCCATGCTTATTGGAAGAAAAATAAAGAAGGTAAAGTTGGGAATTCAAAATGGGATAGTAGCATAAGTGGACAGTTTCAAATACTCGAGGTGTATTATGAGTACAGTACGATTATTTAGTCCTGACAGTCGCCGGAGATGTGCGCATGGGTCAGGCGAGTCCATTTAGTTACGCCAAGGGGTGTTTGGGTTAGTCACTCGCTTGTCTTTGAAGCGATCGGATGTCATGCGTGCGATAGAGCGGTATGTTTCTAGTACAATTAAGCTGTACTGCATTCCTTTACCGTCCGCTCGCCCTTATCTCTACTCTGGAGCTCTCTCCACTACTTCTATTAGGCCTACTTCCCCTCTTTCGCGTCGCTGAGCTGTCAGGACTAAATAATCGTCTGTACTTAACAACACAAGACGCATCAGGAAGTGAAAAGAGGGATAACAATAGGAAAGGAAGTTTTAAATAGAAATGGAAGCATCTTCTGCGGACCTGTGGAAGAAGAGACCAGTTAAGTGCTTCGTGTGGCATTGTATGGGACAGAAACATGAAGGAAAACAAGAAACATTTGAAATGTGAATATGGAGAATAATGGAGCGTTTGAAATGAACAGGCAGAATAAGAAATGAAGCTGTGCTAGAAAAAATGGGTAAAGAAAGAAAAATTCTGAAACTGATCAGGACGAGGAAAAGAAAGTGGTTAGGTTACTTGCTAAGAAGAAACTGGCTACTGAAGGATGCACTGGAAGGAATGGTGGTGAATGGGAGAAAAGCTCGGGGCAGAAGACGATATCAGATAATAGACAATATAAAGATATATCAATCTGTATGCGAAGTCTAAGAGGAAGGCGGAGAATAAAGAAGATTGGAAAATGCTGGGTTTGCAGTGAGAGACCGACCATTGGGCCGAAATCTATGAAGAAAGGAATGATTGAATGGTGAAAGTTTGTGTTGCAGTGATTGGATGCTGTTACTGTAAGAATGGAACGGATTATATTCAAATTCTCTAACCTGCTTAATGAATTCATCATCAGTGACATCACTACAATAGTTACGTAGTCGACTGGAATGTCCAGATATCAAGACTACCTTGACATAATGGACCCAACAGAACAGGTTACCGTTCCCAGACATGATCATTAGAAAAAATTGTTCTGATGTGTTAAAGATTCAATTAGATATTGCAATCATGATTTAATCTGTGAATAGAAGAAGGTGTCTAGCCGATAGCCTTGATCAATCTGTACATACATACATACAGCTTATCATTCATGCACATTCCAGATGTCGAAACTCTCGGACAGGCAGCGAAGACCTCAGAATTTCGTCCCGAATTAAAATACATAGTTTGCGAAATGTCAGCGTGTGCCAGAAGGGTGCTGTCGCCAAGTTCTCTTCTTATCGATCGTGGGACAACGATCTTGAGAGACTGTGACCTCATAGCAAGCGATGCATGACCTTGACCTAGATGTAACGGAGACCAAATCGACCAGAGGTAATGATTGTCGATGAGACCTTAATGCCATGTCTACATTGTCGAGAGTTTGCATCAAAGAGGCTAACGATCTGAGCGGCTTGAACAAGATGTACAGCCATACCAGAAATTTGCTCAACCATCAGCGAATTATTTAACAATTGTTTTACATTGCAAAGGCTGGTTTGTATGGATGAAATGGGACGAAGTTGCAATAAGAAGCATACATGAAACTAAAGTGTCCAAGCTCAAAACACTTAATAAAATCCATATATTATCAATTTTCAAGCGAAAAATTCACATTGTATGCAAAACAACGAACTACGAGTTTGATTTCCAACTTAACATTTATTTATTTAAATTATACGATTGAAAATAAACAATTATATCCAAATGAAAGGTAGGCTATCTAAAATATAAGCATACCGGTATTTTGAAATGTATTTATTATATACATTTCCGGATTGCGTCATCTCATAGTGAATCTGTCAAACTTGTATTCATACTCCACTTAAGCGCATGCGCCAGCTAAGGAAGGGATGAGTTACGTGTTCCGGCCTGTGACGTGTGCCACAACTGTAGCACAGTTTTGCATCTCTGTCTCAGGGAGACGGAGGGGCGTTAGTCGAGGATTCCGCCGGAACTGAGTTGTGTAGCTGAATCGATAGACGGCACCAAACATTGAATCACGAACTTATAGGAATACGGTCCTACGGACTAAAACAATCATCCCGACCAGAAGAGTGACAAGCACAATAAGCCTCAGCCTGCGGTGCAAGACTTCGGGTCCTTCCTGCGTAAAGGAAAAAAAAAATGTTGCTACAGTATATTTCAAAATCAACATGAATGAGTACAATAATTTCTTTTGGTAGTGTGGAGTGTAATTTTTTAAAAGTAACAGTCGCGGCCACTTGAAACTTAGAGAAATGGACTAATGAAGTAATCAAGAAAGCCTTGTAAATGTAACCCACTCTAACTGAAGCTAGCACTATGTTTAAATCGTCTTCTACGTTCGTTATTTAGTATTGCACGAAGGCATGACAGCGGGTTAGAGATAAATGTTTTTTTCTTTAATGACAGCAGGAAGGAGGGAACTAATTCTGAAGTATTGACAAGACAGAATGGTTTGCACAGGACACTTTAGAAAAGAACTGAAAAGGAAAACTTGTGATTTTTCACATCATAAATCTCTCTAAGCTTAAAAATGGGCCGCTATTGATCCTCTCTTTGAATGAGGAAGTGGTACCAGGTGTTCCAAATTGACAACGAAGCGCCAAGGGAATCCATCACCTAACTGTTTCTGCATATACTGCCATAAATCTTGCTATACCTACACGTTGTATGTATGTATGTATGTATGTATGTATGTATGTATGTATGTATGTATGTATGTATGTATGTATGTATGTATGTATGTATTTTTAGTAGGCTACTTTACGACGCTTTATCAATATATTTATTTAGCGTCTGAATGAGATGACGGTGATAACGCCGGTGAAATGTGTCCGGGGTCCAGCACCGAAAGTTACCCAGCTGCTCATATTGGGTTGAGGGAAAACTCTAGGAAAAACCTCAACCAGGTAACTTGTCCCGACCGGGATTCGAACCCGGGCCACCTGCTTTCGCGGCCAGACGCGCTAACCGTTACTCCACAGGTATGTATGTATGTATGTATGTATGTATGTATGTATGTATGTATGTATGTATGTATATATAGGATGAACCGTAGTAATATTAATTTCAAAGGGTTATTCTGTTACACGTAGATACTTCAAACAAAAAAAGTTAAATAAAATTGTTTTTTTTTTGCTTCCTATTCGAAATAAAAATTGGTTTATATCAAATATTTCCAGCTTGTTTTGAGAAAGCCAATTATTTAATCCCCAATATGCTCATTTAATTTAAGAAATCAGTGTATTATGATAATAAATGATTGAAAGAATTTTTGTTTTGTCCTTTAAATGTGAAAAAAATTGTTATCAACAAATATAAATTTCAAAATGTTACAGTTGCTCGGATCAAATTTCTACTCATTTAAAATACAAAACTAAATTCTTTCAACTATTTATTACCATAACACAATGCTCTCTTAAATTGACTGAGCATATTGAGAATAAATCAATCGTTTTACCAAAACACGCTATGAAATGCTTCATTTAAAACAAGTTTTATCTCCAAAAGAAAGCAAAAACGAGCACAATTATATTAAACTTTTTGTTTGAAATGTCTCAAAGAATAACCCCCTTACATCAACGACATTACTTTCAGTTCATCCTGTATATATTCACACACATACTTTCCTTTACCTAACTACATTTATACTTCCGGTGGCAAACATTGCAAGAAATGGTTATTCATAAAAATTGTAAGGGAATTTTAGATTTTCACGCTGAACTATTGTCCAACATATTAGCAGCACTGACAGACGTTTTCGTTACCAGTAACTAAAGAAACGGTCATGATAATAAGCATAGCATTACTACATTCGGGGTTGGTATCACTATCGCCAATTGCAACCATAAAATCATACCTGACGTCCTGTAATGCAAGCTTATTACGATGGATCTGGTTCTCTAAATGAGCCTGTACAGAAGTTTATTATACAAAAATAGAGTTTTACTTAATTTATACGGGCATCTACTATTCACGAAATTATGAAGAGGTTATAATTAAACTGAGTCTACAGCATTTTCATTTATTATGCTGCATGCATTCAATTTCTTTCCTGCAATATTGTACCTACACTTTGGAAAGCTCGAATGTAAGACACAGTAATAGGGGATACAGGTACAGAATCAACGTATCTAAATTAATCACGATTCATTGTTGGAGTTCAAATTCACGATAATGAACACGTGGTTTGAAGCTCGGTGAATAAAGGAATGACGCACCACGCTTGACTGAAATTGTAAGGTAACGCTGTGTATAGACAATTATTATATCTTTTCATACGGGTACATCTATGTATTTTATATGCACAGAATTACTTTTTCGACGGTGTAACCTAGTTGCTTTTCAAATATACCCAGGGTTATAAATATCCATTTCGAACACAGAATCAAACGTAAAACAATGTGTTCACAATCTGATTGATGGATTTATCGTATAAAAATTACATAGGCTGTAATTTATCATGTGTCATCAGACATAATATAGGAACTATTTTTTAAAGAATCATACAGAAAATAATGCAGGAGGAAATTATTTTTTGAGAAAAAATGTAGTTGTAACTAAATAAAAAAGTATACAAAAACTTGGCAACTAAAACAGAATTTCTGAAATTAGTTTTTGAACTGAATATTAAAAGAGCATATATTTTGTTTCACGCCAGTGCCCTCTACTTGTTACTTGTCCCAGCATTAAAAATAGCTATTAAGAAAGATACAGAATATAATGTTAAAATAAATGTATTGAAATATGAGTATTCACAATAGTTTATTGTGAATGTTCACATTTAAATACAATTATTTTAACAACATTTCCGTTCTCGCTGTCCTTCCCGTTCCAGGTTTATTGTGAACCAGCCTTAACTCTCTTCCCGTTGGGTTATAATTAGGGCTAGAATTATGATGAAATTGCATCTTTTTTTCTAGTAAACCAGAAACATAGCTGCTTTAGTATTTATGTGTTATGTGATAAATTGAGTGTTTTAAGACATATTTGTTAGGGCATTTTTTGCATTTTTGCCTAGTTCAACTCATAAGAGCATCTTTTGTTTTATTCGGTCATTTTTTAGGCATTTTCATTTGATTTTGGACTTAAATCTCCATTATTAATGTAAAATAATGTTTATTTCCTTTTATATTTTCTTTACATATTTTGTCCATTAATACTCATTATTTTTTATGATATTGTAATCGTTTTTCTACACAAATATTGCCATTTTAACGTAGTACACCCCACATAATGGATCAGTCCAACCACCTCTTCAATATAGACTCCTCTATACCTGCTAATTCCAGATAAGAGTGGCCTTGTGGTAGACTACACGGAAACTAAAAGTAAAGTAAATCCATGGCGCTACAGCCCATGAAGGGCCAAGACCGACCAGCCGACTGCTGACCTCACGTCCACATGCCGACGAAGAGGTGAACGATCATACATGGAAACTACATCAGATAAAATAATTAATTAAAGTGTACTACTTAGAATAAATTATGTAAAATTTAATTTAATTACTAGTCTAAATATTTAGTACAAAACCTCTTTTCCTACTAAGGCAATTATGTAAGATCAATTTTTAGGGATTTTTAAGCGCATTTTTTCTTAAGATTTTTAGGTCATAAATGCATTCTTGTTAGGACATTTTTTCATGATTTATAAGTCATCAAAATCCTAGCCCTAGTTATAATAAATGCTTCCCTTTTGTACAGGTGTGAACTCGTTAACATTTGTTCAAGTTATAAACGTGATGTAAACGTTTCCATGACAGTCCAAGTCGAATTTCCGTTCCAAAAAAATCATTTAATTTTTCAGTTAGCATAGGTAAACGTGAGATATTTTTAACTGAAACAAAGCTTCGTTTCTGAAATGAAGAATGGTATGCTTTACGAATACGAATGTTGATGATGATGATGATGATAAAAGATGTACTATGAATGCTAACCAAAATCGAAAGTAGAGAACGAAAATAAATTGAAACAGATAAAGTTACAGAATATAAACTTCATGTCTTACAAGCTCTTATCACTTCAACGGTTGAATGTCTTTTTCGGTCTTGTGTTGGCTGCAATGCTAGTAGATCAATTTTCATTAAAACGCAGGAGGCTATCCTGTTTCGACTTATCTTAAATTGGTATTCCCACCGAGTAGTCTGAAGGAACAGATGTAAGAAGACTCCGAGATAGAAAAAAACACACCGTTTTCTCTTTGGAACAACTCTCATCTGAGCTGCAAAGCTTGACTCTAAGTTCTTATCTTGAAACAAAATTGGCAATTCCGTTCCTGACACAAAAAGGAGAGGTTGACAGTAAACACACCACAAAGGCTCGCAGAGATGCCATAAAGGCGACTAACACACATGTGAAGGTACAATTGTCTTATTGTCTACCAACCATTAGGAGTCTTCTTCCCAGGTTCGAGTCAAAGTGAATTGTATTCCATCTTAGATCTTCAAGAAACGTCGTGAATTTTATAACAAGGAAAAAGAATGCCTTGTCTATTGATCGAATCTCGATTAAAATCAAGGACGTCCAACCCTTTTCTGGCTCAATTCCACAGCAGATATTACATTCAAGACAGAGTCGAATGCTTACCATGTTCGTCCGTACTTGTAATAGATTTTCAAGGGCGATAAATCTCGTAACTTCGAGTTCTTCAAAAGAAAAGTGAAATAGTGTGTCCCGTGTAGCAGACTGATGCCACCAGACAGTACTTGAATGAGGGGCTTGAAGAAAAATTTATTGACGTTTCTTTACCACATAAGAATTCAACTCTGCAGACATCAAACGCTACAATTAAGCCATTGGAAGGTAATAAAATAGGACGCCTCAACGATAAAAAATAAAATTCAATAGCAAGACCAAAGATATCGTAACAGAAAGGGTGGCTGATCTTAAAATTAAGTCCCTTGAGTAGGAATGCCAAGGAAGCGAGACAAAGCAGTCATCATAGTCTCCGTGAGTTAGGAAGAAGACCTCATTCAGAACTCTTTTGCGCACGCACAACGAATGATCTCTAGATTGAATCTGTTTTAGTTACTTAACCTTTTCTGACCTGAACTCTTTTTTTGTGGATGAAACAATTTTTTTCTTTGTATCTATCTTGTATTTTGACCTAAGACCATGGAGGAAAAAAAAAACAAAGCAATCCTCTTCCTAATAACAGCTGACCAAGGAACTGGCGGGTGCTGCACTCTATAAGTAAAGAACGAAACTACTTCTGAGAATACCAAATGGAATCATCCGGCAAATCATATGAGTCAGAGATTACAGAAATGTTAGTGATTCCAAATGGACTCGTTCGAGCGGAAAGAGTTAAAATACACTGAATTCACGACCTCGATTGCATTCTGCGTGTGAAATATAGCACGCCATTATTTTAGATTGTATTTTACATACAAAAATTCATTGTAGTACATAAATCATAATTGAAGATCTCTAGTATAAATAACGATAACCCACAATGTATACATCGCACAGTTTTTACTCCAAGCATATGATAATTGTCATATTTTTCAAGCAGCACTTTCCTACTATGTAATATACTGATATAATTCTTCAACCAAATTGAAGATAATGTGCTTTATAGACAGTTTACAACCAGAAACCTGTAAATTTCAACTTTGAGGATCACCACATTTAATCCGGCGATCGCAAAAATGAAAGTAAGTTCATGAACGTAAAGACAAAGAGGACAAAAACGAAGAAGACGAAGATAAAAAACGAAAATGAAGAAAGCGAAGACGAAGAAGGCACAGACGAAGACAACGCAGAAGAAAATGAGGAAGACGTAGAAGGCGATAACGAAGAAGCAGAAGACGAAACCGCAAAGACGATAACACAAAAACGAAGACTAAGAAGACGACGATGAAAAAGGCAAACACGAAGTCGAAGCCGAAGACGAAAATACAAAGGCTAAGAAGATGAGGACGAAGAAGGCAATGAAGAAAGAGAATAGAAAGACGAAGGCAAAGAAGAAAGACAAAGTAGGCGAAGACGAATGTGAAAACGAAGGCTAAGAACACCAAAAAGGCAAAGACGAAGATAAATAAGGCAAAGAAGAAGACAAAGAAACCAAGGTGAAAACTGCAAAGACGAACATTAAAAGACGAAGAAGAAAGAAGACGAAGATGAAGAAGGCAAACAGAAAGATGGAGACGAAGACGATAATAGAAAGACGATGAGGACTAAGTAGACCAAGATGAATAAAGCAAAGAGGAAGACGATGGAGACGGAGGCGAAGACGAGAATGCAAAGACGAAGAAGACAGAGGATGGAGACGAAGAAAGTAATGACGAAGGAGACGAATACAAGGACGATGGAGACGAAGAAGGTAAAGACAAAGAAGACTAAGAAAATTAAGACGAAGAAAGCAAAGGCGAAAAAGGCGAGGATGAAGAAGATTATGAAGACGAAAAGGGGAAAGACGAAAACGAAGATAACTAAGAAGATAAAGACGAATGCTAAGACGAAGAAGGCAAAGGCGAAAAAGGCGAAGATGAAGAAGACTATGAAAATGAAAAGGGGAAATACGAAAACGAAGATGACTAAAACTTAGGGGACAAAGACGAATGCTAAGACGAAGAAGGCAAAGATGAAGAAGATTATGAAGACGAAAAGGGGAAAGACTAAAACTAAGAAGACAAAGACGAATGCTAAGACGAAGAAGGCAAAGGCGAAAAAGGCGAAGGTGAAGAAGACTCTGAAGACGGAAAAGAGAAAGACGAAAACGAAGATGACTAAAATTAAGAAGACAAAGACGAATGCTAAGGCAAAGAAGGCAAAGGCGAAAAAGGCGAAGATAAAGAAAACTATGAAGACGAGAAGGGGAAAGAAAAACGAAGATGACTAAAACTAAGAAGACAAAGACGAATGCTAAGACAAAGAAGGAAAAGACGAAGATGAAGAAGACTATGAAGACGAAAAGGGGAAAGATGAAAACGAAGATGACTAAAACTAAGAAGACAAAGACGAATGCTAAGACGAAGAAGGCAAAGGCGAAAAAGGCGAAGGTGAAGAAGACTCTGAAGACGAAAAAGAGAAAGACGAAAACGAAGATGACTAAAATTAAGAAGACAAAGACGAATGCTAAGGCAAAGAAGGCAAAGGCGAAAAAGGCGACGATGAAGAAAACTATGAAGACGAGAAGGGGAAAGAAAAACGAAGATGACTAAAACTAAGAAGACGAAGACGAATGCTAAGACAAAGAAGGAAAAGACGAAGATGAAGAAGACTATGAAGACGAAAAGGGGAAAGACGAAAACGAAGATCACTAAAACTAAGAAGACAAAGACGAATGCTAAAACGAAGAAGGCAAAAAAAAAACGACGAAGATAAAGACGTCGACGACGACTTGGTGACAAAAAAATCGATTTTGATTGAAATTCTGAAGTGTGGTGTTTCTAGCTACAAGTCCAAAGGAAGTCATTTCGATTCCATGCATGAAGTAGAGATTTATCTTCCTCCCATAGGGATTCAGTGTAGGTTACCTTACACCTAATGTTTTTCCTTTTTTTGCCTTCTGCGGAGAATTACATCATGGTCACCAAGCAAGGGGGACTTGTGCTATGATAATCATGTAAACAATAAGTCCCATTACTTTTGACTATCCAGTATCATAACGCAAGAGTGAAGAAGGAACTGAGTAAAGAATACGGCCATTGAAGACAATAGAGTCGGGCAAACAGCCTCTTACTCCCGCTCGTCTCGTAGGCGAGACTGGCTGGCCGATAACGCCAGTTCCGAGAATCGTAATCTCGAGATTGGCGCTCTCGGGAACGAGGAATACCGGGTCCCGGCCTGTTATCGCACGGCCGACTTATCGTTACGAAATGCGTACACTGACTGCCGGCTTAATTGCCGCTCATCACTGAAATTCGTGACTCTTTCTGAAATATTAATGTTCATAAAGTAATTTAAGAAGGCACAGCAGTGTGGTATGCAATAATACAGCACATTATGATTGTCGACATTCTTACAGAAGTCACACTATTTTAATGAACTACTTATTGCCTTTCTGGAGAAGCAAAATAATGCAGCACTTTCAGTCGTTACCTAATCCTAAGCTAGTCTAAAACAATAACACGTTATGGTTGGAGCTATGATATACTTTCTCGCTATCAGCATTTCGTTGACATTGCATATTTAATCATTCGATAGTGTTTTGTATACGCTATAGTAATGGATATCACACGACTGTATTATTATATTGCGCGTTCACATCTGGATGTTTTGTTGTTATGCAACGGCATCTTCATCTGCATGGGTAATTATTGTGCTGTGTAAGGACGAAATAAAATAATTAATACTTATTTATATTATAAAGGACCAAAGACTCTGGCAAAAGATATTTTTGTTTCCCAACTGATAAAATGCTGCATGTGAAATGGAAACACTTTTGCAAGAGGAAGGACAGAATTACGAAACAGAGTAGATCCTTTCACAAACTGATCATAATTACTTACAAATGCATTTTAAGGAACCCGGAGGTTCATTGCCGCTCTCACATAAGCCCCCCATCGGTCTCTAACCTGAGCAAGATTAATTCAGTCTCTACCATCATATCCATTTTTATATTATCTTCCCATCTACGTCTCTGCCTCTCCAAACGTCCTTTCCCTCCGGCCATCCAACTAACACTCTATATCCATTTCTGGATTCGCCCATACATGCTAGATATTCTGCCCATTTCAAACCTCTGAATTTAATATTCCTAATTATGTCAGGTGTAGTACAATGCGTGCAGTTCTACGTTGTGCAACTTCCTCCATTCTCCATCCCTCTTAGCCCCAAATATCTTCCTAAGAATCTTATTCTCGAACACCCTTAACCTCTGTTCCTCAAAGTGAGAGTCCAAATTTCACCACCATACAGAACAACCGGTAATGTAACTGTTTTATAAATTCTAACTTTCAAGTTTTTTGAGGGCAGGCTGGGTGACAAAAGCTTCTCAACCGAATAATAACAGGCATTTCCCCCCATATTTATTCTGCATTTCCTCCTGAGTGTCATTTATATTTGCTTTATCATAACAACAGAGAATAAAAGAGGGTTATTATTATTATGATTATTATTAAATTAGTTACTTTACGACGCTTTATCAACTGCTATAGCTATCTAGCGTCTGAATGAGATGACAATGCCAGCGAAATGAGTCCAGGGTCCAGCGCCGAAAGTTACCCAGCATTTGCTCTCAATGGGTTGAGGCGAGAAACCTCAGCCAGGTAAAGGCTGGTTCACAATAAACCGGGAACGGAAACGACAACGAGAAATAATCTATACTAATAATAAATCTGTAAGCGAAATTTTTCTAGTAATTTTCGCTTTTCCAAAAATAATTGGTCCTAACATATATAATTAATTAATTATCCTGAAACCGAAAATCGCTTTTTTGAAATTTTTGTTTGTATGTCTGTCTGTCTGTCTGTCTGTCTGTCTGTCTGGATGTTTGTTACCTTTTCACGCGATAATGGCTGAACGGATTTCGATGAAAATTGGAACATAAATTAAGTTCGTTGTAACTTAGATTTTAGGCTATATGGCATTCAAAATACTTTATTTAAAAGGGGGGGGTTATAAGGGGGCCTGAAGTAAATAAACCGAAATATCTCGCTTATTATTGATTTTTGTGAAAAATGTTACATAACAAAACTTTCTTTAAAAATGATTTCCGATAAGTTTTATTCCAGGCAAAATTTTGATAGGACTGATATTTAAGTCTGTCTGTCTGTCTGTCTGTCTGTCTGTCTGTCTGTCTGGATGTTAGTTACCTTTTCAGGCGATAATGGCTGAACGGATTTCAGTGAAAATTTGAATATAAATTAAGTTCGTTGTAACTTAGATTTTAGGCTATGTAGCATTCAAAATACTTTGTTTAAAAGGGCGGTTGTAAGGGGGCCTGAATTAAATAAACCAAAATATCTCGCTTATTATTGATTTTTGTGAAAAATGTTACATAACAGAAGGTTCTTCAAAAATGATTTTCGATAAGTTTTATTCCAGGCAAAATTTTGATAGCTCTGATATTTAAGGATATAAAAGAGTTTTAAAATAACAATACATTTCCACCGCCGCCTCAGATTGTAGCGTCGTTGTTCCGTAACTGCTATGTGCAAACTATTAAATTTTTTAGTAGGAAGAAAAACAAATTTATTCGTTCTATGGCAGTAGTGCATAGAAGATCGTGAATTTTTACATTTTTACACAATCAACTCTATTAATTTGGAGTGATTTATTAAAGGATGCATTCAAGACTAATTTAGAAAAATGTTAAACGAGTTATATTTGCACCAAATGAGTGGTCTCTGGATCAAAATGATAGCATTTTAATTATTTAAATACAATTTAAATTAAGTAACATATTAAACGATTTATTCTTCTATCAAACACGAATGTTCCCTGGACCCAATGTTCTATTTTAATTATGTAATTACTTTATATTTATTTCTAATAAGTGCAGCGGAGCGCACGGGTACAGCTAGTGTTAAAATAAATGTATTTAAATGTGAACATTCACAATTAACGAGAAGATTAACGGGAACGTGAAAGTTAATTGTGAATGCTCACATTCAAATGTATTTATTTTAACAATATTTCCGTTATCGTTGTCGTTTCCGTTCTCGGTTTATTGTGAACCAGTCTTAATTTGTCCCAACCAAGATTCGAACCGGAAGCCGATCGTTTCACAGTCAAGTGTGCTAACCGTTTACTCTACAGCGATTATTATTATTATTATTATTATTATTATTATTATTATCATTATATCATTATTATTAATAGTATTACTGTTATCATTATCGTAATCATTAGGATGATTAAGATTATGATTATCAGGATTATTATGATGGTTATTATTTATTACTGTCTTGTAAGTTATCATTAGGTACAAGTATTAGAAATCTGATTAATTCTTAATTTGTTATTCTCGTTCCTGTAACATAGGATAATTATTGAAAATCATATAGGCCTATATAATTTTATATTGTAACATGGCTAGAATACGATAATGATTGTTCTGTAACAATAATTTATAACGTGCACACCAATAGAAAGTGTAGTTTTCTATAGTATAGGCTGGTTCAGAATAAACCGGGAACGGAAACGAGAACGGAAATAATGTTAAAATAAATGTACAGTATTAAATGTGAGCATTCAGAATAGTTAATTGTGAATGCTTACCTTTAAATACATTTATTTTAAAAATATTTCCGTTCTAGTTCTCGTTGCTGTTTCCGTTCTCGGTTTATTGTGAACCAGCTTTTAATATTTTCATGTTTCATATCATTGTGTTACAAACAATTTTTTTATTTAGTTGCTATAAAAGATAGCCTAATTACTATAAAGTGTAAACCATCTTGGACTATATAGCCTCATTTTCAACTATCTTTATTAAAATATCAATTAATACTATCCGTCCAATAACGAGTTTTCATGCGTTGAAAGGTTCCGTACAAATTTTACGGAACAAACGTTTGAGTCATGAGTCCTGCGCTAACAGGTTAACTCGCAGTTACTCGAGAACCAGTAAAAATTTTGAGTGGCCATCACTTTTAAAAGTAATTTCCATCCTTTCTCAACATTTCTCTCGCTTTGACCCCCCATCTAACGTGAAAAACAAAAAAGTTTTCAAAGGTGAAAGGTGAAGTTGCAAATGTCTATTCTGAACACATCAATCTCCATCGAAGTTAATTTTTTTTTTCTCACTTTCCAAAAAATATTTTCAGTTCGATTTTTTTCCTATGTTTTCCTTAGACATTGAGCTATCAATCCAAAAAATTACAGCGCGATTGATTAAGTATTATAGGAGCTACGACATGATATATATTTAAAGAACCGGGAAATGCATAAGTCAATGCTTCCTATAGGAGCACGGCCCGAGCGATATTGCTTGCTTATCAGTACAACAGTCCCGCATAGACGTCCGAGACTGTCGGGAGTGATCTAGTATCGGTAATCTCGGGAGCAAGAGAATCTCGTGTTCTCTATCAATGAGTCATTTGGCTACGTTAGGTACTCGCGCACTGGGCGAGACTGCGGTGATTACGCAACCGAGAACGGGCGATAATATGAGGCAGTCTGCCCGACTCTAGAAGACAATGCATATTATTATTATTATTATTATTATTATTATTATTATTATTATTATTGTACTATAAGCAGCAACATGAGCTGCTGCCAGGAAGTCAAAAGGAGGATAGCAATGGCAAAGGAAACTTTTAATAGGAAAAGGAGCATCATCTGCCGATGTCTGGAAAAAGAACTAAGGAAGATACTAGTGAAGTGCTTTGTATGGAGTGTGGAATTTTATAGGGCAGAAATAGGAACATTACAACGAAGTGAAGAGAAGCGAATAGAATCATTTGAAATTTGGATATGGAGAAGAATGGGACGTGTGAAGTGAACAGACAGAATAAGAAATGAATTTGTGTTGGAAAGAGTGGGTGAAGAAACAACGAAGCTGAAACTGATCAGGAAGAGGAAAAGGAATTGGTTGGGTCACTAGCTGAGAAGAAACTGCCTACTGAAGGATGCACTGGAAGGAATGGTGAACGGGAAAAAAGTTCGGGGTAGAATAAAATATCAGATGATGATAAACGACATAAGATATGGATCATATGAGGAGACGAAGTCGAAAGCAAAAAATACAAAAAATAGGAAAGACTGGAGAAAGCTGAGTTTGCAGGGAAAGACCTGCCCTTGGGCAGTACACTAAATGGCTGTGCTGTTGCTGATGCTGCTACTGCTACTACCTTAGAATGAAAGCAGACCCATCTCGTACCGTGACAAAAATTGTGTAAAAAGTGATGATAGCCTACGTATGCATTCTAGACCAAATATGGTGAGAATCTCATGAGCGGCTTTTGCGACCCTTTGTGATGCTTTGATGAACATTAAAGTAATGTGATATATAGGCATTGCGTTACAGAGTCTGGAAAATGGTGTAGGCCTACTATCGATCATAGTGTGAAACATTAAACTGCCTAATATCATAATACCTGCCTATCATGTACTGAAAATAGGTATTTAACCCTTTAAATCATAGTGCTTGAGCGCTTCCACTGCAAAAATTTACATCTAAGACCTCATTAAAAACCTTACATTTCTGAATTTTCTTCTCCTCTTGGAATATCGGACTCAGTTAAGGAAAAAGGCTTCCAATGAAAAATAATTGTGAATTATTAGTAGAAAGAGAAGAATTTATAATATATTATTATATTATAATAATTTAAAGGTATTGTGATGGGGCTTTGGAGAGTAGAAAAATTACATATATTCGACTTATATGAGTATATTAATGAAACAAAATCTGTATTTTTCTGCCACATTTCTTTAGCCTAGTTTCTGTAGTCTACAAGAAATATCAAATAAAATGCACAAAAGGATTTAAATTGTAATTGTTTCCAACTACTCTAATAAAGAGTCCAAATTTACTGCATAAACATGTTGATGATCATAAAAGATAGACTAAAATCAGGATCACTGTTGTGCAAGGGGAGCTTTAAAGTCCTACTTTGTCAATGTTAAAATATCCATATGAATCCCCAATTATCTTAGAAACTACAGAGTTTAAAAATACAATTTTTAAATGACGTTTATTTATTCATCTTCAATATATTGATCATTAATAATGTTTAAGTCTTGAATAGAATAAGAATATATATGAAATTTATAATCTGTTTTTAAACAAATTGTCAGACTTATTAGTTTAAAGAATAACTAATTAAGAGAATTTAACAAAAAGACATCCACATCACAGTATTGTCTGAATTATGTGGTAGAAATTTCATGCACATGTACAGAATACTTTTTAAGAAAATGAGACATATACATTAAATTAATCACTTTTGAGTCAATCAAGTTTAAAGTAAAGGGTTACTTAATAATAGAAATACACAATTTTTTTAATAATAAAAATAGTAAATATCCGAAACACCAAATTAAGAAGAATAATCTATATATATTATATTCAGATAATAATACATACAATTTAAACATTATCTGTTAGGCCTTTTTTAACCAGTGCGATATTTTCTTTTGTTCCGTATGGTTGTGAAACTTCGATTCTCACTTTGAGAGAGGAACAGAGGTTAAGTGTGTTTGAGAACAAGGTGCTTAGAAAAATATTTGGGGCTAAGAGGGTGAAGTTACAGGTGAATGGAGAAAGTTACACAACGCAGAACTGTACGCATTGTTTTCATCTGACATAATTAGAAACATTAAATTTAGACGTTTGAGACTGGTAGGACATGTAGCACGTATGAGCAAGTACAGAAATGCATATAGAGTGTTAGTTAGGAGGCCGGAGGGAAAAAGACCTTTGGTGACATCGAGACGTAGGTGGGGGAATAATATTAAAATGGATCTGAGGGAGATTGGATATGATGGTAGGGACTGGATTAATCTCTCTCAGGATAGGAACCGATGGCGGGCCTATGTGAGGGCGGCAATGAACCTCTGGGTTCTCTGAAAGCCAATTTGTAAGTAAGGATGATATTTCCTTAGAATAGAAATGCACTAATATTCTTAAAAATATATATGAGTTGGTATGGATATTTAAAACGAATGACTGAGAACATATTACCATGGAAGATATTGAATTGGACGGCGGAAGGGAGGAGAGGAACGTGTAGAATCTGAATATATGGATCTTTCTGCTAATTTGGCGCTTGTTTTATTAAAATAGTCCAATATTTACTTCGCCGGTATTTAATATAATTTTTATTAGGAATATTTCATTATACAATGGTTCTCCTTCAACCCAAACCAATCTGCTGTCACCAAATGTTCCTATCATCATCATCATCATCATCATCATCATCATCATCATCATCATCATCATCATCATCATCATCATCATCATCATCGCCGCATAGTTCTTTTCTCTGCATGTTCAGTTGAACCCCATCCAACCAACATTGTAGTTTAGGATTTTGTTTCTTGCTTTCCAACCCCACAATTAAAACGAAGTCACGCCGCGCCTGGTAATTAATTTCTATAACTTATCAGTTGGCTCTGTGGACAGCTATTAATGTAATTCTGGCGTTCGCAGGCAATCGATGGTCAGTGGCTGGTTGGCGGAGAGGGTGGGACGAGAGGGTTTCCAACGAATGCGGCAAAATGAAACGTCTTTTAATTGCGATGCGCCTCTGTCCTCAAACACAGACGATGCGACGTCCGGACTAATCTACTTAATGGACGTCGAGGCAGTACTTGACAAAGCGATTCGTTTTTGTGACAACGCAGTCTGTGAATTCTATGGTCAGGGCACTAGTATACAGTTTACTTTGAAATGGAGAAATTATTATTATTGTGGGTTAAGGACAAGCTAACTGACGGGGAGGGGGAAGCCAGCAACATGATGCGACTTTTTAAAAATTTGTTATATAGTACACATTGTTTTTCCAAAGGGATAATTTTAGTTGTGCATATTTTGTATACAATCTTAAAAATTCTGGTATTGGCTTATTACTGGAGTCCAGCGTTTGGTTACCTAAAGCCTATAAGTGACCCGCAACAGTGTAGGAGAGTTAAACAACGATCGAGAAAGCACGAATAACAGCGCCCGAAAAGCCGAAAACCCGCACGACAGTATTTTCTACGTTGTTCACTGCTTGTAAGCGAACATTCAAGATGTCGGCAGTGGTGAACTCTCAAACGTCAAGCAACCTTGAATCGCCACAGCTGCTTATACGAGACTGAACCTTAATTTATTTTGGCAACTGTTATATACGAGTATGTATAAACAATCAATTAGCCTATTTGAAACATAATTTCTACCTTCAGTGCATAATAATCCGTTCCCCAGTCTTTATTTAATTGCTAGACCCTTATTTAAAGGTTAGTATTTTTTTTTCATAGGTTTGAGATCAAGTGTACAATCTCAAGTAAAAAATATTAAAGCTTTATTTGACGTTATATTTTATGTTTCTTAGAAATGCAAATTTATTTGAGAATTTTTTTTTCTATTTATATAACCATCGGTAATATCTGATCAAAGAACCAGAACATTTTGATAACTATGATACTCTTTTGTTTTGTTTTTATGTATCAATTTAGCACCTCTAATTTTATTTATTTCAATGATGTATGTCATACAAAGTTACGAAATCTTTCCAAGCCGACGAAATGCTATTTCGAGAATGATGAGCAAGACTCGATGCACACGAGAGTTACGAGACGAGACTAGAAAGACAAATGCAACGAACACAGCGAGAGAGAGCGGCAGTTAGTTTTGTTCTTCTCTAGTAGGTATGTGTGAAGTATAAATCAGCGCACCCGATCCTACTATACAGTCAAGGTCTGCTGTTCACTGAACATGTGAAAACAAAACAAAGTTGGGCGCTTGAAGATCAGTACCCTACTAGAAGAATTTGGTAGCCAGCACTTCACTAGGAAAGAAGAACATGTATTTTATCAGAAAGAAGGAGACGTTTTTCATTTGAAACACTTAAAATGTTTACAGTCATTCATCGTAATGTGTACAGATTCGTAAAGCAATCACTCATAATTTATTTTATTTCAAGTATGTGTTGACATTTATGTTTTATTTATTTGTTAAGCTGGAAAGGGCGAGTGAAGAAATGTTCCTGAAACTGATCAGGAAGAGAAAAATGAATTGGCTGGGTCACTGGCTGAGAAGAAACCGCCTACTGAAGGATGCACTGGAAGGAATGGTGAACGGAAGAAGAGTTCGGGGCAGAAAATATCAGATGATAGACAACATTAAGATATATGGATCACATGCGGAGACTAAGAGGAAGGCAGAAAATAGGAAAGATTGGCGAAGGCCGGGTTTGCAGTGAAAGACATGCCCTTGGACAGAAAACAATGAATGAGTGAATGGATGAATGTAGATCATGGGACAGATGTCCAAGTAGCAAATTTATGAAATTGGGGTTCTACAGTGAGTAGCGAAATCCCGTTTCGTAAGCCAGCTGTAATGACTGGGGATGGGGGGGATGACCATAAGTTATAGTGAGGATCACGTAAGAGTAATTCCTAAAAGACTAGTTTGGCCGTTTCTTTAGTGTTGCCAACTAATACTAGATATCACCAAAAGAGGATAAAATCACAAAATAATAATAATAATAATAATAATAATAATAATAATAATAATAATAATAATAATAATAATAATATAGTATTAACAATAGCGATGTCCTGCTTATTTACCACATCTCATCTTTATTTTGGGGAGGTGTTTTCTAAAAGATTCAATACATTTTGAAAGAGTAGGCCTATATTTTTCTTCTGGACCTTCCGCACATTATGTTAGTAGTTAGTAGATTAGTGTATGATCTAATATTAAAATGTATTCTGTCTGACAACATGAAATTGATTACTTTGCTTAAACAGTTTACGATTCACAAGACCTAACCTAACAATGCATTTTGTTTGATCACGTGAAATGATTAGTACGAATTCCGAAAACGAATGCCACTTTGAAATGTATGCTTTAGAATATTTACTCCATTATTGTAATACAAGTCCAAACACGAAAGAAATTAATTAAAATGTGAAATGGTATTTCTATCGATTACCCAAGGGCATGTATCACACGAAATAAGTTATATTTATTTACAGTTAACCTACCTGACTCTATATTGAAATTGTAACCACAACACAAAGCAACACATACAATAACTATTATGTATTAATATTAATACTGCTATTAATTAATTATTAGTGCGTTCAAATTTCATTCCAGTAATGGGCTCAGAAATCTAGAACAATTTGAATTTTCAGAATTTAAACTACTGGCAACTTGTGTCACTGATACCAGCATAACAGTTACAAAATCATTACCAGTTGTATTTCTCAGTACCGAAATTCGAAACGAAGTTGGCAAAAGAAAATTCAACCTGCAAACTACAAAATCACCATAATCCACTAGCTTATGCAGTAATGGGGGGAAAATGGTTAGGTTTCACCCTAAGGGTATTAAGTAAGCTGACCAGGACTATACCCCCATACTGCGTGGATGATCTTTCACCTCTGTCGAGGCATGTAAACGTAAGGTCAGTAGTTGGCGGTCGGTCTTGGTCCTTCATGCGCGCTGTGACATGAATAATAATAATAATAATAATAATAATAATAATAATAATAATAATAATAATAATAATAATAATAATAATAATAATTATTATTATTATTATTATTATTATTATATATCTGAAAATATTCAACATTTTAATGGAGCCTTAAGAATCATCAACCAGGTTTTCATAACCACGAAAACCCAAAAACATACCAGGTTAAAAGCATATAAAGTTCTAGCAAGACCTGTCATGTATGGTAGTGAGGCCTGGACTGACCGAAACTCAAATGTTCAACGACTAACAACTGCGGAAATGAGATTTCTAAGGAGGACTGCCGGCTACAGCTTGCTTGACCACAAAAGGAATGAACTAATTACAAAAGAATTGAAAATTACACCTATTTATGAACATCTCAACCACTATAGACAAAAATGGCTTAACCATGTCAATAGGATGGACCGTTCCAGACTCCCAAGACAAATTCTCCGCTATATACCACATGGAAGACGTCTCTGGAACTACCCCTGAAAAGATGGCCTAATACCTGCAAGGATAACGACGATGATGATGGTTATTTATTATTATTATTATTATTATTATTATTATTATTATTATTATTATTATTATTATTATTATATAAATCAAATATGTAGTTATGCTCTAAAGAAAAACATACCGGTAATTAAAATGTGCATACAGAATACATGGTACGTCATATATAATATCACGAACCCTCCAAAGATGTAACACCAATCGTTGCAAGTTTGGTACCGGATGAGGTTCGTTCTTCCGCTCGTTTCGCGAGTTGCAGCCCTCTGAGGGAGACTCTGATTGCAGAGCAATAATAATATCCAGTCGAGCTGCCTGCACATCTGCGCAGCCCCAAGGTAGTGACACTTCCGACCAATGTGAGCTGGATGGAGGTGTCGGGGAGTCGGGTATCGCGCTGTGAAAACAAACAGCAGCAGACTCCCCTCCGGAAGTCGCCCGAAAGGTCAGCTGCGACCCGACCGAGCCTGCTCCCCCGCACGCGATCGAACCGGTCGGTCGCAGGCAGAGACGCCCGCCCGCCCGTCTTAAGGAGCCGAACGACTCCTTGTTAGGGACTTCCTCAAGCACTAAATTCTCATTTAACAATTAGCAACGTTATGTCAAAACACAAAATTTCCTTCCAAACGTTATTCTACATTCAGCATCCTGAAACATGGAAACAATTTTTATTTTCCTTTCCTATTTCTTTCTTATTGTGTAGTCAGATCACAATTTTATATTGGAGTTGTTTGTTTTTATTTCGTTCTTAATCTGCATTGAATTTTATTGCACTGATTTTTTTTTGTTTTGTTTCTTCTCTTGATTTATATCCACTATAACTGCCGTCTTTATACTTGTATTTCATGTTTAATTTATAGTCAGATAGGCCCTTCGCAGGTTTTAAGTCGCTAAAATTCGCTGCTTTAATAGTTATGTGTAGGGCTAGGATTTTGATGAAATTGCATCTTTTTTCTAGAAAGCCAGAAACACAGCTGCTTTAGTATTTATATGTTATGTGATAAACTGAGTGTTTTAAGACATATTTGTTAGGGCATTTTTTTGCATTTTTTGCCTGTTTCAACTCATAAAAGCATTTTTTGTTTCATTCAGTCATTTTTTAGGCATTTTCATTTCATTTTGGCCATAAATCTCCATTATTAATGTAAAATAATGTTCATTTCCTTTGATATTTTCTTTACATATTTTGTTCATTAATACCCATTATTTTGTATAATATTTTAACCGTTTTTCTACACAAATATTGCCATTTTAACGTAGTACACCCCATGTAATGGATCAGTCCAACCACCCCTTCAATATAGACTCCTCGATACTTGGTAATTGAGGATAAGAGTGGTCTTGTGGTAGACTACATGGAAACTAAAAGTAAAGAAATTCATGGCGCTACAGCTCATGAAGGGCCAAGACCGACCAGCTGTTTGCAGACCTCACGTCCACATGCCGAAGCAGAGGTGAACGATCATACATGGAAACTACATCAGGTAAAATAAATAATTAATGTTTACTACTTAGAAAAAATTATGTAAAATTTAATTTAATTACTAGTCTGAATATTAAGTAGTACAAAACCTCTTTTCCTATTAGGCCAATTATGTAAGATCAATTTTTAGGGCATTTTAAGGGCATTTTTGAAAGATTTTTAGGTCATAAATGCATTGTTTTAGGGCACTTTTTTCATGTTTTATGGGTCATCAAAATCCTAGCCCTAGTTATATGAAATGGTCATGATTCAGATTCGCTTTCAAGTCATAAATGTTCACTACGAGTGTGAAATACTCTGTTAACATCTGTGGAGATTTGAAGTAATGTAAAACTCACATCGCAAGGGTCCGACCGTGTATACGTCTAGTATTAAGCCCCAAATATGGGCCTACCGAACATTCAGCTAATAGTATTGAAAAATCAACACTACATTAAGAAAAAAAACTTAAGAATAGTACAGTGAAAGCTCTTAAGTTCGACAGCAATCAAGTTCGACATCCTAGAGTTCGACTGCTTACGTAGGAGAATTAGACGAGCTCCTATACGGGCACTAAGAAATGGGTTTGCCATTTGAATGGAAATTGGTTCTGTATCTTGTAGTGATACTTTTGTTAAAGGAAAACAGAACATTTTATTGATTAGGAGATCCAACTGATCACTGATTTTAAATTAATGGACTCTTCTTTTTCTATTTGAGAATTGTGCCGTTTATGAGAAACCCACTGTGGTACTAGAAGCGCATACACAAGTCTGGGTGCTGGCAGGAAATGCAAGTACAGTACTGTATTCGTTGATGGATAACCAATAAGAATTTGTATTCATTTCACCTGCCACACCCACTACCCTTATTGGACTGAACTTTCAATTCTATTCTGTCGAACTTAGGAGAGTCCACTGTATTTACTCAAATGTCTTGGCCCCTTGACTCTGTCGATAGGGTACACGCTTCCCATTTAAGCCGTACGTGGTTCGATTCCCGGCGTTAGCGATGGAAGAAAATTCAACTTCCATCCATGGGACTGGGCCTTTATTAATTGTCAGGTACCGTGCTGTATTGTTTCAGATGTGGCCTCTTGCCGTGCTGACCACACCCTGAGAGGCCAGCAACGGATGTCAAAAGAATATATCCTTCCCTGCAATGCATTGGATTGTAAGTCGGTAGGAAAATGAGGAGGTAAAATATGATGAAGATAGAAAAGTCTTATCACTGTCTATTTTTCTTAATTCCAACTGAATTCATATTCTTACTTTCGTCTTTTATATATATTTCCTATTTACGAAAAAGACATACCTACTATAATGATAGAGTTTTACTTGCGGAAACGAAATTACATATCAAAATAATCCTTAAAAAACAAGGTTTGGTAAAAGTAATCGCTTTAAATGCCAAGAAGACTTATTGAAGACATGACGATATAACTTCATGCTTTCATAATCTCGACACTGCAAAGAGATAGTTGTCAGCACTACGCTTCGGCCACCTCTATCTTCGATAAAGAGCCGCTACTCAATTTGAAGGCAGCTGAGTGCACCCTGGCGCCATTCTGAAGTCTCGTAAAGAGAAAAATCCAGTACCACCCGGAATTACATCTGGGACCTTCCAGATGGCAATTGCTCTACAAATCCAGCCGCCAATACTTCAAAACAGGAAAAGAACTTCTTTCACAATTGAAGGGTTCAGAGCCATAATGGGCCAAGCGCCATTTATAAAAACGGAGAAAGCAAGGGTTAAAGTTAAGTTAATACCATAGTTTAATGAAAATTGACGTATCATTTAGTTTTAATGTGTATACTTTATATTACTTGCTATATGTTTCCATTGAATTATAGTAATAACTTCATTTTAACCCTTGTTTTCTACGGTTTTAGTAAATGGCGCTTGGCCCACTATGGTTCTGAACCCTTCAATTTAAATTCATCGTTCGTCTCTTCTACTACAATTAAAATGATAGTGTAGCCAATCAGTGCACCAGATATGATCGCTACACGTGTCGCAGAATATCACTGTTGCACTAGCTGATAAAATAAGACACTTATTCATTTGTATACCATAACGAGAATATTGAGAATTTGTGACATTTTAGCAGAAAGACGATAGTGTCTCAAGAAAACTTGGCCAGAAATGCATGTATCCTCCAATATTACCAACTTGGAACAGCTAAGATTTGAAGTCTTGTTCTCGGACATAGAGAAATCAATATAATGTTCATTAGACTAGCACCGAGTCTGTTACATTAGTAGGACGAGAATGATTTTATTTTATGTAACAGACACTACTTTTGGGTTAAGACTGAAACCCTGGAATTTCCAAGCTCTCTTTTGTATGCATTTCATTGCAGTAGGCGTGACTTGCAACCGATTTCGTTGTGAATAATGATCGCGTGTTGGAATGAATGTTTGGATAAGTGACTGGGCCAGCGGTTGATTGAAAAAGAAGAATGAATGGAAATGTGGACGAAGGCATACATTATCGAATAGAAGAAGTGATAAAATGGGATGAATTTTGACAGAGGAATATATCAATGAGTAAGCGAAAATAATAAAAATATTAATTACTGGATTAGCAAATAATGGAATGGATGAATAGATTAATAACGAAATAGATTAAACATTAATGAACGACAGGTAAAAATGACGAAATAAAGACTAAAAAGGATGAATTCATTAGTAAATAGATGTGATTAAGTGATTAATAAAGAAACGGGCTGTTGAATAAATAGGTCTACATGAAAAATGTATGGAGTGAATGAAACAGAATTCAGAAGTAAATAAATGTATAATCTGATTAAGTAATCAATAAACGAGCTGATAAATAAGTACATTAAATATGAATGAATGGTTTCACTGAGATCAGCTGATTGAACAAATTCATATGAAGAGTTGAGGGGAAAATGTGATAAGTCCAAAATTATCGATTTTCTGTTTTAGATATAATGCAATAGCTGAGGCAGTGTAGATTTGTGTAGTTTAAGTATACAGAATAATAATAATATTAATAATTAATAATAATTTATTTATTTAATCTGGCAGAGATAAAGCCAGTAAACCTTCTCTTCCGCCCAGCCAGACTCTAATTCTAATTGAATGCAATTGGTTACATAGTTATTACATTAATATCTAGACCATAAAACAACATGAAAGTAAATAATGAAAGTTGGATCAGAAATATTAGTAATAAACATTGGTATGAAATAGTGATGATAATAATAATAATAATGATAATAATAATAATAATGATAATGATAATAATAATAATAATAATAATAATAATAATAATAATAATAATAATAATAATAACCTCATTAATCCAAATAAATTTGAAGAATGATAAACCAAAGACAATAGACTATAATGGGTCTTGAAACTTTTAACTGCTCTCCTGTAAAAACAGTAAAACGTGACTTATCAGGTTCCCCCCCCCCCTGTAGTCTTCATATAGACTCAACATTAGCATAAATTTATTGACATGTACGCAGTGTGGTACACGAAGAAATGTATTAATATAACCATCAAACTCGTATGTGCAGGATTTTGTAAAATGAAATAATTATATTTACAGAAGCTTATCTAAACACTAATAATAATTGTTTCACAGTTTCATTAACTACGACTATAAATGCATTCTCTGGTTATTTGCTGACCGTAATATACAAACGCAAAAAAATCGTAAATAGTATTCACGATATAAACTCCATAATTTACGTGTTACCAATATGAACCTCTTATACTCTCACAATATTAATATACCTGGCTATGTATACTGGGAAATAATGTTTACACATGAATAATAACGACAATGAAACCATACCTGAGTTATTACATTTTGCTGCTGTTCATATGATTACAGAACGTCAGCTCATGCCTAGGGCATGAAGTTAGTTGACGGTTAGTGTGGTATTCTATGTCACTTAACCCCTGCGTTTGTTCATCTGGTTTCAGGTTGAGTTATTCCATAAATAAATATATGTGCGATACATTTCTGAAAACTTTAGCACTCTTCAAGCATAAAAATTGACATTCATTTAAATTTTCAACTACAGAGTATTGACTTATTAAGGTGACAATGAGAAAACTATAGAAATGGCTTTAAAAATGAGAGCGTAAACCAAAGAACTCGAATAATATCTGTCTCATAACAACTTCGGTAAAACATTTCACAGGACGTCTTGAGAATCGAAGCTGGTAGTCTATTATGAAGAATACGTGAGCTAACGGAGATAGGACTTTACACATTTCGTATTTAACATAACCTGGGGTAGTAATAAAAGAGAGTGACATAAACATTATTGGAGTATCTCGTGTTCGGACCTGATGATAGACTCACCTGATCACAAGTGACGTCACATTGATTCCAGACGATTGACCATGGAATAGTGAGACATCTCCTGTCCAACTTCGACAATTCGTTGTCACCACACACGCTCATTCATTGACCGGGTGCGAGCAACGCATACGAGCACCAACTGTCTTGCTACGAAACTATATTAGTTAAATTTAAATAACTTAGATCTCTATGTTAACGTAGTCTAATGGTTCGAAAGTCTGCATTTTGACAAGCTATTAACTGATTCGATTATAATGCAATTATTACTATAAATAGAACTCATAATTCTGAAACGAATTTCTCTATAAATCTAAATCTGTAAATAATTATTTCTCAAGGAAAAAATGGTACTTCACGTTTGTACTTCTACCAGTACTTCTCTTGTAATTACAAGAATAATATTATTTTATTCTAATAACAATAGTTGAACTGTTGAACTAAACGCCAAGAATTCTTTTATAATTTCATTCGACTCAAGAAATAAAATTCGACATGTGTACCCATTTTTAAACGTTGATTAATTGATTAAAAGGTTAATAACTCAAGTGAAAGCAACATTATTTTACAAGATTTAACTAATTAAGCAATCATTCATTAGTTAATTTATTTGTTGCATACACTACGGAAAAACACTGTTAGCAAATACATTTTTTATACATGTATAAGTGTATGTGTATTTATTTAAGTGCATATGTATGTATGTATGTATGTATGTATGTATGTATGTATGTATGTATGTATGTATGTATGTATGTAACTTTCGCATAAATATATGCTTACATGTATTTAGGCCTATACATTTCTATGTGTACCTTTACATACATATAACTATATGCACTATGTGCGTGTGTATGAATGCATGTACGTGTTTATGAATGTTTCTTTTATCTAAATAATATATTAATGCATGTTTGTGTGTTCATCTAAAATTATATTAATATTTGTATCCACGTGCGTATGCAAATAAATATACATGTGTGTACGTGTTTCTAGCGCACTCTTTGTGTAGAATGTTGCACTACATTTGAACTTCGATGTAAGTTTCTTTAGCTATGCAAATAACATTTATTTCACTATAATCACACGTTTATAATCACCGCAAGACCTACATTATCCAAAACGCACTATAAATTTACAAGCCCATTAAAAACTCTTTTATGTGAGCTACTCCGGTTCTGAAAATTAACACTTAAAGACAATTTCAACTTCGGTGCGCCTTATTGCCATTTCTCTATACTACGCAAGAACTATATCAATTGTTTTTTGGATTTATTCCAGATGTATCTTTTATATTCCTTACGAATAATTGAAACCCACAAATGCGTATGTAAATGTTGCCGACAACTGTCTTTTACAACAACACGAACAAACCCGAAAACTTGAGCCCACTATTAACACTGAGTGTTGCCAATACTATGGCACACAAATCAAAGCAGCCTCCCTCTGTGAACCGCTCCGAGCGATTTGTGTTGTTGGAGGTACACGCCCACACTGTAAATGGGTTAGCGAGCGACGAAGACCGTCCGTCACTTAACTCGAGACTGGATAGTAGTGCTGGCCTTCCCGTCGCCACCACCACCGCCGTCGTCGTAGTCGGGATCTAGAAAAGAACGACCATGTTGCCACATAGACATGACCCCAGCACGTGCTTCGGGTTCTCCTCCTCTCCCCCCACTCCTTTCAAAGTCGTCTGACGTTTATTAAAGAGAGATGGAAGGGGGGGATGGAAGAAAGACATAGATGAAGATAAATTTTGGTCTACTATATAAGAAGAACGTCAAGAGATATGAGTGGAGTAGTCCAATTCCTTTCTTAGTTTTTTATGTGATGGTTCAGTTCTTTATTGTACTTTTAACCTCGTATTGTTTCTGAAATATGAACTCTGACACAAGTTGTAAACGATGCTGACTTCTCGGAAATACATTATGATCAAATTTAATTAAGTAGAACGGTCGTTACGTTTATACCAACATCCATTTCATGTTAGCTAGGGAGCTTGTTGACTTGTGACATCTTATTTACGAAAAGGCCAAGACATATGACCCGTCATCCCGAATTTTAGCACAATACCCAACAAACAAATACAATAAGGCCTTGGTTGCGACCTCGGTACACTGTACTGATATCGGGCTTTCATTTCAAAAACTCCTAGTTTGAATTTAGATAAATTAAATTTCATTTAAAAATAAAAAAACACGCTAATTTCGATATTAGTTAATGTTAAATGATATCCCTATATTCATTTATTCATTCATTCATTCATTCATTCATTCATTCATTCATTCATTCATTCATTCAATTATTCAGGTTACATGTCAGTAAGGACTAAGAATTAGGAAAGTAAGGAATATAGTATCATGTGGGATAGATAGGGTGACCAGACGTCCTCTTTTGTCAGGACATGTCCTCCATTTTAGGCCTTCGTCCGGGAGGATAAAAAAAATAAAAAAGTCCTCCTTTTCGTAACTTGTATATGTATGCCTGATATTTTGAAATTACCTGATTTGACGCCTTTTTCAAGTAATTTGCCTGTAGGTGGCAGCAGCATCGACGGAATATACTCTCTGCCAACGACCATAACTCTCTTTTCTTACAAAGTAATATTAAATTAACATTTTGTGCGGTCTTTTTTTTATGTATTTTGATAATAATTATAGTTCCTTTGGCTTTCATATGTATGTATGTATGTATGTATGTATGTATGTATGTATGTATTTATTCACACTGCAATGGGTATATACCCGGTGGCAGTGGTAACTAATTGCACTCAATAATGACAATAATAAACTTATTAATTAAAAATACAATTAATGATAATACTAATAATTAATACTACTACTACTACTACTACTAATAATAATAATAATAATAACAACAACAGGGAATATACTAAATTAAATGAAACGATCACTTAAAATAACATTTGAAATATTCTAATTTGTATCTTAAAACTAAGATCGAACAAAAACCCACGAGTATATGTTCATATCTGCACAAGTACCTTTCAACATTACACTCATTTCGCTGTCAACTCACTCACTGCACTGGAACTACGACACATTTCACTGATTCTATCCTGATTTCACTATGTAGTTAACTATAAAATCATTTTATGTTATTAAGTTTTATCATAAGTATGCTGTAATAAAATATATATTGACGTCATTTTAAGTATAATATACGTCTAAGCCTAAATCTAAATATATATTTTCTGTCCTCTTTAATAATTATAGTTCCCTTGACTTTCATATGTATCTAATTCTAAAATCAATATTATTAAGTTTTATCATAATTATTTTGTAATATTAACGTTACTTTTAAGTATGATATAAGCCGAAATCTGTACTGTAAATATTTTCTAAGAAAATAGATATTGACGTAATTTATAATATAACATAAGCCTAAGCCTAAATCTATGTACATATTTTCTGTCCTCTTTTTTTGAAAAATGTCCTTTTTGAAGCTTTGTGTCCTCTTTTCTATCGATGTGAATCTGGTCACCCTAGGGTTAGAGAATACGAAAAAAGATTTCTTTGTGTCATATGAGTATAACATTTTCCTAACACCTGGCCAGCGCATTCTCCTGATATCAATCCAGCAGATTTTTGGCTGTGGAGTTATTTAAAAGACCGAGTTTTTTTAACTAATCCTACGACTACCGACGAACTAAAATATGCAATTTCGCAAAAAATTGAAGATATTCCACCAGATCTATGAGTCAATTCTGTTCACAACATAGAAGAAAGATTGTTGCTTGAAGAACAAAATGGCGGACATATTCAACATTTAAACTCAATCCAATATACCCCATGCCTTCATGAATAAAAGTGTGTTCTTGTTTTGTGTATATTTCAATTCTTAAAAAGATTATGGCAACGTCAAAATGTAACTTACTTTTGAATAACCTTATACATAGCATTGTCATAGCATCAAAACCATACATAAATAACGTAAATCCAAACTTGGGCTTTTATTATCCTCTATCCTGCTTTAAATGTTCAAAGAATAGGTTTATAATATACAACCATAATATTCATTAATGTTAGTTTGTGTTACTACCTGCAATAATCTATAATCAGCAATAGTTTTTGTAGTTTTATCTTCAGCTCTAATCAACAACCACGAGTGGCAACAGAGTACCATGGGAACAGACCTGTAAGATAAATTTCGAACCTTCTGGTTTCCAACGTGGTACGTCTCACTCCATTCTCTATGTTTAATATGTCTCGAGATCCGCCCTAAATGAAATGGACCACGGACCCATATTTCCCCCATTCGAAATTGCCTGTTCGAAACCCGGGTACGCAACGAGCTTTAGCTGTGGGTTTGGCAATGCTTGAGGGTTAGCGCAACAGATCGTGAAAGGTTGCAGTGCTGGGTCGTAGTGCCCCCTCCCGAAATTAAATTGCATTCCATTCCATTTTCCATCTAAACAAATTTCGGCATTTTACAAATTAAAGCCTTCTGAAATTGGAGTGCTGATTCTCACATGTAGTCTTCGATACTCTAGGGCAGTAAGGCCCACGTTTGATTTACGACTTTGAGATATGACGTGAACCTACCTTCACGCAGCGCGCGGAGTAGCTACTGGTGTTTGCTTGTGTACTAATGTCAACAACACAATCTCGGTCTCGGAAAGTGTCTGTAGTATAATTGGGCTATGGCGCTGCTCTGTCCGAAAGAAGCTTTTCACGTAAATGTAGGTTCAAATGCGAAGTGATTTTTTGTAATAAAATTGAGAGAAAATATGAGATGTTTATTATGTAGTATAAAATGTTACTAGGTGTATAATTAATTATTTAATAACACGTTTTACTTAATATTTATTTTTTTATTTGTTTCTATTTCTTGTCTACCTATTTATTTTAGAAAATCCCTATTCCGTAACTAGAAAATGAAGATTCGATAAGCGACCTTGGATTCCTTACTGAAGTATATGGAGCATCGTATCATCTCAATTGCAGACTCCAAGGGTAAAAGCATCACTGATTCTTTTCAGCTGTAAAGTATTTCTAACTGTTTAGATTTAGGAAAATCCCAGCTTCTACAAAACGTGCATCACCATTTTGAATGTTTAAATCACTATACAATATTTGTGATCAAAGGAGTGAACAAATTTAAAGCAGGGTATACTAATCATGCATTTCAATATTTTCTGGCTATTGAGAATATTTTTTTTATTTGTAAACCTCATGTCGATTGACGTTCAGGGTGCTACTTTAAACCTACAGCAAGGGCTAAATACAAGTGTGCAAAGGTATAATTTTAAAAAGTAGATTTTCGTTTAGAGCATTTATTACACTGTATTGTAATAAATTAGTTCTAAGAGTTTTCTTTATTATCAACTTATATGCCGATGGTGAAGGAAGAGAATAAAGAAATAATTTCAGTTTCTGTCATAAATGCTAAATAACTGTTACATTTGAATTCTCAAAACTTTCTATGTACTAATCCTTGTTCAGGTTTGGAGTGAAAAAACATATAAACAAATGGGCGTGGCATAAAGTTTCATGATGGCTGTCTGTCGTAGCAGTCACGAGACCATTCTGTTATGAAAAAATAATTCATTTCATTTAGTGTTCTGCCCAAGGGCAGGTCTTTCACTGCAAATCCAGTTTTCTCCAATCTTTCCTATTTTCTGTCTTCGCCTTTGTCTCCTCATATGACCCATATATTAATATCGTCTATTATCTGATATCTTCTTCTGCCCTGAACTCTTCTCCCGTTCACCATTCCTTCCAGTGCAACCTTGAGTAGGCAGTTTTTTCCCAGTCAGTGACCCAAACAATTTCTTTTCCTCTTCCTGATCAGTATCAGCATAATTTTTTCCTTCATCCACTCTTTCCAACACAACTTCATTTCTTACTCTGTCCACTTCACACGTTCCATTCTTCTCCAAATCAACATTTCAAATCCTTCTATTTGCTTCTCTTCACTTCGTCGTAATGTCCACGTTTTTGCCCCATATAATGCCACCTCCATACAAACCACTTCACTAGTCTCTTCCTTAGTTCTGTTCTCAGAGGTCCGCAGAAGATGCTTCTTTTTCTATTAAAATCTTCCTTTGCCATTGCTATCCTCCTTTTGACTTCCTGGCAGCAGCTCATGTTACTGCTTATAGTACACCCCAAGTATTTGAAGCTATCGACTTGCTCTATTGCCTCATTTAGAATTCGCAAGTTTACCTTTTTATTCTTCTTCCTATTATCTTATTTGCATTTATCTTCATCCCATACTTTTCACAGCTGTCATTTAGCTCCTGTAGCATATCCCTTAGTATCATCATTTCTTCTGCTAACAAAGCCATATCAGCAAATCTTATGTACTGTACGATACTAAATCTCCTATGGTCTACACATAATCTCTCATACTCATGCAGATTGTGATAAATTATATTGCAATTTAAGTTATTTATAAACAAGTGCATTACAAACGATAAAAATTCTGAATAGAAAACAACACATCTTTGTCACGGCAACACGAGGGAGGCCAACCGCGTCTATGACTCAGCGCTAGCGTACTAGTCTTCCTTCCTGGCTGTCTGGGTTCGATCCTCTGCTAGGTAGTGATTGAATTTGTGGTAGAAAATGCAGATTTTGCAAAAAGCTTTCCTCGGGGCAATCTAATTTCCTTCTTACATTCCACCAATGTTCTCCACCTTCTCCTCATTTCATTTATCATATGACACAGTTAAATGTAATCTGGAGTGAAGTCTTTGGGGTAGTAAGGGTTTCCGATGGTGATATGGAAAGGGCTTAGGGCTCCGGATCCTGGGATTTCTCAAGCAGTTGTCTGAGGATGGGACCTTCCTCTGAGGAGGTTGACGCAGGATGGCTCATGTCAGACTTTAACAATCATCGCGTATACAAGGTAGGACGCACAATGGGTAAAATAAGCCTAAGTGCATGGAACCGTCTCGGAATCGGCCCTGAAAAAGCCAAGCAACTCGAAGTAACTGGACGTAGTTTTAAACAGTGATTTATAACATTAATTGTTCAATCACGATAGATTCGCTATAAAGGGCTTTCATTTCAAATAATTATTTAAATTAAATTAAACGAAAAGCACATCAATTTAGACATTGAAAGAGGAAGTTTAAAATCAACCTTAATTGTATTTTAGGTTTTTGAAATTTCAAATGGCACCCTTATATTATGATATTAAAATCTGAAAGAGTATTAAATTGTTTATACGAGGATCGATCAATCAATAAGTTTCTGGACTGCCCTGAATGTAGGCAACACACAGAACATAGGAAGCGGAGAAGTTTTATAGCACCAGAGAAGCGCCTGGAATGTATACTAAATGCATCACGTGAAAGGCAAAGAAGAAGACTAGCCATAAGGATAGATTTTAAGAAAAAAATCGCAATAGATCCTTCACATGTTTGCACAAAATCATACGTAAAAGCTCAATTCTTTATGATAATCTGACGCTGTTTGATACACAGAATCAACAGGCATGAAAACAATGATAAGTGCATGTATATTTAGGGGTACAATAAACACAAGTGCAGTTCGGTAATATATTGATTGACCCTCGCAATTCTAATTCATTTGTTCTCACATCTTTTGCTTTATATCGGCTCCTGGCAACTTGGATTATTATTATTGTTGATTACAGCTGAAAAAAAATAAAACTACAAAGACTACTGTTGATTGTAAGTTATTTGAAGAGTTCAGAGCCATAGTGGGCCAAGCGCCACGTATTAAAAACGGAGAAAGCGAGGGTTAAAATTAAGTGAATATCATAATTCAATGAAACATATAGCAAGTAATATAAAGTATCCACATGAAAACTATAAAACTGTAAATTATATGTCAATATTCATTAAATTATGGCATTCACTTAACTTTAACCCTTGCTTTTTCCGTTTTTAATAAATGGCACTTGGCCCACTATGGCTCTGAACCCTTCATTTCAGGTAGTAACAAAATATTAATGAATATTATGGTTCTGTACTATAAACTTTTTCTTTAGAAATTGTAAACAGGATTGAGGATAATAAAAGAAGTTTGGATTTACGTTATTTGTGTAAGGTCTGAATACTATGGCAATGCTATGTACAGGAGTTTCGACATAGGCTCTATTACTCTTTAGCCAACAATGCAGCACATTTTGAACATTTCATTTAGTAAATGTAACTAATTAAATTTACGAAATTACCCAAAATAAACCGTTTTTTCATCTTACAACTAACAAAAACAATACAAGTTACCGAGCGACAATAAAAAACAAAAGATGTGGGAGCAAATGGATGGCATATATAAGCAATTGAATAGGTACACTGAGCTGCAAACGAAATTCGTTTTCCGAGGACTTTATCAAACATTGCGAGGTGGAAAACTATTTTCCTGAAACTAGCTTTTTTTTAACATGTGGGCATAAATACGGCAAGCGTCATAGCTGACTGAGCTACGCCGATGGCTATGAGTTTTGTTCTACTGGTTTATTATGCAGACCAACTTTACTGCAGATATGATTTTTCCAGATGAAACCCGATACTTCAGGGTCCATTGACAATGTAAACATTAACATACGACTTTTATAACATGTCCACGTTATTATTTAATATGAATTTATTTTTAAATTATTCATATACTTTTATTTTACAACATTAATAAGAATACTACACGAAAATAGTGAACTGCAGTTTATATGGTATTCTACAGCATTCCTTATTATCCATGGATGCCGTCATTGTTACAATAGATATATACGGCCAGTTACGTTTTTTATATTGTGTAGTTTCCTAAGTGAAGTCCTCGTAACACGATAATATTTCAAATCGATATTGACTTCGACTCGGCATTTTTTTTGCAGTGCAGTGTAGTCCTAGTCTTTCAAATTTAAGTATCATAATATTGCTATAGGGGTGTCATTTGAAATTGCAAAGCTGGTGGTGTTGGGGGGGGGGTGTAGAACGTAAAGTGAAAATAATACTGATTGTAAACATCCCTCTCAATATTTAAATTGGCGTGTTTCTCTTTAAGGGGAGAGGATGGTATTTTTTTTAACTTTTTTTCTATTTGGTGTAAAATATTATTTTTTTGTATGTAGAGAGTTCATAGCTGTGGTAACTCAACCAAATAAAAATATTTTGAAAAAAAAAATTATTTGAGGGCCCAAATTTGAAAAAAAAAATATACCCAATGCAGGATTTTACTAAAACCGATATATCTAAACCGTTTTTAAAGATAGATTCAAACAGTTTTTTGCAATGTATGTGCAAAAGCATATTCTACAAACTGTATGTAACAGAATTTTGATATTAGTCCCTACGTTTGTAAAATAAACAATTAAAATTTAATAACAATTTTCTGATTTCCTTTCTTGCAAACAAACGGACGTATTTTTTAAATGAAATCAATTAACAAAATTCTGTTACAGAGAAAAGTTTCCTAATAGTCTAAAGAATGTGTGCTCTAAATTTCATGCATGTATCTTTAATAGTTCAGAAATTATATCTATTTTTGTCTGGAAATGTAGCAAAAAACATGAAGTTACTGGAAACCGATAAAAGCGGGCGTGTGATTTAAAAATCTATAGCGCAGGAAGTTTAAAAAATGGCGACTCAACATCCGATAAGGGCACAAATACCCAAAAAATGTTACGCTATGCATTCCACACATATCACAGAGCATTTTAAAGCATTTTTTTTTTTGAAAATTTACTCATTTTTCACCAAAAAATACCATCCTCTCCCCTTAAATTAAATTTATTTATATAAATAGTTATTTAGATTGAGAAGTACTGGAATGAAAGTCCTGTACAAATCTGAAAACAAACGTTACAAATTCAGAGACGAATCCAGTTCACTAAGTGTTTTATTTGAAGTGGGGTGGAGTCATGCACTCGGCCGTGTCTCAGCTTACGTTATGAATTCGCACTGTCGTCTGTGGGAAAGTACTTTCAATTTGAAGGGATGGGTGAGTGTTTCTAGGGCGTTGCTGAATATTTCATCAGCCGTGTGTTTCACGAGAGCGACGAATAGCCACTTCACTGCTCTTCACGAACTTCAAACATGCATCACTTCGCATGTCCAGTGTTGAAATCACGATCAGCTATTAAAGTCAAACCTCTTCGGAATAATAATCCAACTGCCAATTGCCAATTCAATGATCCTGAGTGACACTGTTATTTTGTGTCTGTATTTGTTGTATAGGTTTTTACTTTTTATTTGTTCTTTTTTTTTTACATCATTTAATATGCTAGACTAATTTTTATTATTTACAATTTCTATTTGTATGTTCAGTTGTTTTTTATGTCATATTCATTCTGTCACTCGTTATTACTGTAGATTAATTGCATTAATGTATAATTTTTCTTGTAGTTACATTGTATTTCTGGTGATGTGGAAGAGAAGGCCTAATGGGCTTAACTCCACCAGAGTAAATGAATGAATGACTGACTGACTGAATAAATGAATAAATAAATAAATAAATAAATAAATAAATAAATAAATAAATAAATAAATAAATAAATAAATAAATAAATAAATAAATAAATAAATAAATAAATAAATAAATAAATAAATAAATAAATAAATAAATAAATAAATAAATAAATAAATTTAAAATTGGGTCTGCAATGCATTACCCATGCTACTTACGACAAATTTTACTCCGCTAAAGAACCGCATTTTTAGTCCAGTGAATCAAGTGCAATTGATAATAGCTAAAACAGGTGTTATGCATTTTTTTTTTTACTTTTACTGATATAACTGTTCATCCATGAGGTAGGCCAATAGCCATCCTTGAATTTCATCAAACCAGAGACAACTATCACTGCTCATGGAATTCGCTGCCGCTGGACATCAGGGGTAGTCTTAGTCCTCAGTTGTTTAAAATCAGGTTGTTTAGAAATATTTTAAATGCACAGAATTAGTTTTTTAGGTATAATTATTATTATTATTATTATTATTATTATTACTATTCTTATTATTATTATTATTATTATTATTATTATTATTATTATTATTATTTTACACAGTCATTACTTTATTTTCCATTAACACTAATATCTAGATAATTGTCATTGTCTCAATGTAACACGTGCTGTGCTGATGATACTAATTGTACTATTCATTTAGTTGTGAGATTATATTCATATGTATTAATTCTTTTTTTTTCAAGTTAATACTTGTATACTAGAAAGTATTTTCCTGTTTGTGATTATGTATTGTCTCTTTTTTATTATATATATATATATATATATATATATATATATATATATATATATATATTTATTATTGTTATTTTGAAGTTAATTCTGATTGTGTATATGTATTCAATCTCTCTTTTCTACTTAATTATGTTTATTATTATTTTTAAGTTAATATTTGTATACCGGTATGTATTTTTCTGTATGTGATTTGATCCTGGTTGAGTGGAAGAGAAGGCCTCATGGCCTTAACTCTGCCAGGGAAAATAAAACTATTATTATTATTATTATTATTATTATTATTATCATTATTACTGTAATATCGTTTAAATTATCTACTCTGTTTTATCACTAGACTATTATTTATTATTATTTCCTTCCATGTGGACAATTTATAAGTCACGGATGGTTGTAGTACGTACAGTCTTAGAAAAAAGTTTTGTCGCACAGATATTTTATAAGTCCCAGCAAGCAGGCAGTAAGCATGATCAGAGGACGAGCGACCTGGTTCATAAGAAAATTACTAGTTGAGGTAATAAAATTAGTTTTGTTTCATTGTATGTCTGATCATGCGCACTGCCTCTGCTGTGGAACTTTGGTATAAAGTATCTGTGCGACAAAACCTTTTTCTAAGAATATTATAGATATTTTAATTTGTCCTACAGACCACAAAGGGAAACATCGAAGGTGGAGAATTTTAGGAAACATTAAATATATGGTGCTTAAATCAAGTTGATAGAATTATCAAATTTTAACCTCTCTTCTGTTTCTTCTTCTTAATATTATTCTTTTTATCTCGTACCATAGATGTAACATTCAACGTTTCGTAACAACGTATCGGCTAAATTACCAAGGAAAAAAGAGGTGTTGGATCCACTGCCAAGCGCTATTATCCAAAAATGAAGATGATAAATGATGAATTAGCTAATATATTACTCACAATCCTAGTTAGAAACACAAAATACTTAATTAAAAGAATCCAAAGTGACCAAAATAAGTTTATGAAACAATATTTATTAAATCAAATTGCTAATACGACAAATAAAGGAATCGTGAATATTAAAAATAGCATCTTTAATATTGGGCTAGGGTGGTTATGGAATAGCTTAGCTACAAGAAATATGTCAGCAAGCCTAAATCTAATTAAATCAAGATGTAAAAATAAAACTAGGCAAAATGATTTTAGTAGTATCAATGAAATGCGATCCCTAATATTTTTAATGGATATAAAAAATATGGGAAAGGAGTAAGCTTACATATATAGAAAATATGAATATGAAAGAAAGATTTGGACTATCCTGGTTTAGACTGGGGATTTGGAAATTAAGAAGTAATAGAGACAATATACCTTAAAGCACATGCCCATTATAAGTTATGGACAGAGAGAAGATGACATTCACATCGTTCTTGAATGTCAAAATACAAAAGATATACGGATGAAACTTATAAATGAAAAGTTCCTACAAATAAATAAAGAAATAGCTATAAAAAACAGATGAATAATAATAACACAAAATTGCAAAAGCAATAATTAGGTTTATACCTTTTTTGACTAAAAAAATAGAATGGAAAGAATAAATGAACTAGAACTGAATGAAAAAAAAAAGAAAATAAATAAATAAATATATAAAGAAATAAAGAAATAGGAAGGTGAACAAATACTGATTGTAACTACATACTAGAATGAGTTGAGTCTTGCACAAAACTAAAAGCAAGTGCAAGATAAAACAAACAATTTTGTTTATTAAATATGTAAACTGTATAAATTGTATTTAAATAATAGTATATCTTTGTGTAAAAAAATATTATAAAGTGTGTAATGTAAGGGTTCAATTGATTACTTCTATGTACTTTGTCTGTGATCTATAATATAATAAATATCATAATATATTACTCAGAGTTAAGGATATTTTCACATCTCTGAGATTGTGTGAAATTAAAAAAAAAACTTTGCATCACGCTGAATATCGTGGAATACAAAGACAGCATAGAATTCACTCACATATTGAAATTTCTTTAATTTCGAAAATGAGATTAAAAAGTTCCCGACACAAAATGAGATGAGGAAAGGTAGGTACTGAAGTTGGCCTGAATAGCTCTTACAGTCTCGGTTATTCCAGTGGAATGGGACTCATAAACAAGTTATCAAGTCGAGTATGAACTTTGACCTTCCTACGTTACTAGAAACTTTACATAATATCAGTTACAAACTTCGTACGTGAAGTTGTATTTCACGGAGTAACCTGGGACGCAGAAATTCTGACGAATCTCGCAGAGTTTTGACAGTTCTCCTGCTACATGCCAGAGGGTTGCAATCTTTACGATTGTTGTTCCGAAAACTGTACATTCCTAGCTAAAAAAATTTAACAAGGTACATGGTGTAATAAATATCTATTGTGAATGTTGATCACAGAATTGTACTGTATGTTCTGATTAAGATCCACGATCATTTATTAGAAATGTAACAAGTTTAAACATGCTTTATCAGTTTTTATATACCATGTTACTTAATTTTATTCATAAATTCCAGCTAATTTACTTTCCTGAGCTCCAAACACCGATATAAAAAGCAGAAAATAATAGTTAAAAATGTTGCAAGGGAGAAAACAAGGAGAGTTAAATTGGAGACTATTTTTCGTGGTAGAAAGATTTCTATAAACGGACTGTTTATGAAAACATGAAACGTTTTCATAGGAAAAATGCAAACGACAAAACCGCCAGTCACTGTCATAGCTCAGGTGGGAGCACGTTTTCCTGCTGATCTCGAGTTGCGATAGAGTGTTAGTTCGATTCCCACTTGGGCTGATTACCTGGCTGGGTTTTTACCGAGTTTCTCCCTCACCGTAAGACGAAAATAAAGTAATCTGTGCTAAATCCTCGGCTCATTTCGCCAACTACTAAATCAATCGACGTTAAATAATCCAGTATTTGATACAGCGTCGTTAAAAACATTAAAAAATAATAATTCATTCGGGTTTTATTTCATATTTACATTGCTTTCTCTAACCTAGATGTTGAAAAATATTCCCTCAACGACGTTTCGTGCAATGTTTGTCTTTCAAATTTCGCTTTTATATACTGATGTCAATCTCACCGTTCCAACTGGCCTTCGGTGTCCCAATTTTTTTTATACTGATGAGATTTATTATAGAATCTTTCTCTCCAGTCTGTTGTCCCGCATTCTTATGACGTGTCCATACCATGGCAGCTGTCTGCATTTTCCTTCTATTTCTTGTAGTAGTGCTTTTTTATCTTCTTTTTCCTCCTTACTCTAATTAAAAGTTCTAGTCGAGCGTCTCCGCAAAAGTACTTCTATATCCCAGTAAGTCTCATTTTTACAATGTTATTACTTTTGTTTTAATTTACAGTAATATCTAAATTATTCCTTTCATAATAATAACAGGGAACACAAACAATTTAAAATAGTACAGGAAATTTATCTGATGTAGAACGCCAGAAGAACTTAAAACAATTATTTTACTCGAAATATAAAAAAGTCATATTAGACACATATTCACAACACATACAACTTCCCCATGCCTGGAAACCTTTATATTTGACAATTTAACACTGCTACACAGTCACCCTGTAATAAAATTTATAGACGAAGAAAACAAAGTCACTCATCTCATTCATGTTGTATCACTAGGCACTTATCTTCAAAATACATATACTGAGAAATTCAACAAATTTAGAAAGCTGCCTGAAAATAAGAAGTGACTGGAGATTCACAGATGACAGCGCGGATAGGTAATTTTCGATTGTTTTGTATTTTATTGTGTTTGATTTTTTTTATTAAGAATATGACTGAGGTTTTCTTTTGTAAATAAAATATAAATGATTAACATAATTATACAGTCTGATCCGCTTGGGTATGAATAATATTAATTTATTATTATAAAGCTATTATGATAGTAGGAAAAATTTCTTGCTTGTTATATTATGATTAAAAGAAGGGAGTTTCCATATATGACAATCAACAATGCATAATCTCGAAGGACAAATGAAAATCGTAGATGATTAAAATGGCTATTACAAATCAATAGCAGGCACAATGTGTCCTTTGGTATGCTAAATTTGAGAGTGTTAAAAGAATTCAAAGGGAATTTCGACGTGAGTATGGTGTGCATAATGTACCTAAATACGATTCCATAATGTTGCAGTATCGAATATTTGTAGAAACAGGTTGTGTTAAAAAAAAACATACAGTAGGTCGCAGGCGAAACCCAGTAGGAGAAGCAGAAATCTCTTAGCTTGGTCCCCGAATTCCCGATATCTAACCCCTCCTGACTTCTTCGTTAGGGTTTTGTTAAAGACATTGTCTATTCACAGAAACCCAGGAACATTGATGATCTAAGAGTAAAAATTACTCAAGCTTTTCAACAAATTACCCCTCTTATGTCACAACGGACATGGGCTGAATTACATCATTGTTATGAGTTGTGCGTGGTGCGCAATGGGGGTCATGTTGAGCTCTAAGGAATTTCCCATCTTTCAGTATTGTATGCAAAAACATTCAATAGTAAATGTTTTACGGTGTTTTTATTTTATCCATACCCAAACGGATCACCCTGTATATTATTTTATTGTACATATTCAAACATGTTACGGTTATATAAACATTTGTACATGAAATAGGTCATTATAATTCACCATTTCTATAGGAGATGCTCAATGTGATGTCATTCATAGTAATGCCACAGTTTGAGTAAGTGGATTTATTGAGTAATATCATAGTCTAGTATCTACAGTCGCGAAGCTCAATACGTAGTAAATATGCAAACATTAGATAGTTGCTCACCACTAGGATCGCTAATATCGCCTTATTACAGGCAATGCAAAATAGTTCCGTCACAGTCTATTGTTTCTAGCATCCACAAAACTCAAGCTTCGTGACTGTATATAGTAGACTGTGGTAATATTATACATACAGATTTTATATTATCATAATTTTGTCTAAAATCCAATGCACGGGTCTTCTGACCGTACGTGCTTTGTACCCAAAACAAGTCCTCCTTTGTAGGTTCCCCTCCCCCCACCTATGATTACATCCAACTACTCTCTAAGAGAACACACATATTAAAATGGAAATGTCACAATAAAACACATTATATAATATATCCTAACCTAAAAAACATAAAAGTGTACAGTTGGGTGGATACTATTATCCCTTCCTCAGTTCGCGTCACAAACTTCAACACCTGAAGTTCTAATCTTTCTCGCCTTCAAGAGGAACAATCCAGTCTTTTAGTATAAACAGTTACGAAGCTTGAGTTGTGAGGGTGCTAGGAACAATTGACTGTGTCGGTACTATTTCGCATTGTCTGTAATGAGGCGATATTAGCGATCCTAGTGGTTAGCAACTATCTATGCATGTATATTTACTACGTATTGAGCTTCGTGACTGTATATACCAGACTGTGGTAATGCATTCTCCTGCCCTATGTCAAATCTCTTAAGGTATGAGTTTTAGGACCCATAGTCGTTAGACTTTTTTCTTGTTTTGGCGCTTACTACCTCCTCTCAAAATATGGAATGTTGTGTAAATCCGATAGGTGGCCTGGGTGATATAAATTTGACGCTGAGAACTGGGCCATCCTACATCAACCCTGAATAGAGTAAGGTCCATCTGTAGACGAGTAACTTAATAAGCCTCAGGGACCCGGAGCCCAATACCTTTCTCAATAAGAATCCTGCAATCGACACTGACAGGTGGACCATCCTGCCTCACCTGAGTGTGTGTTATATTTTGGCCATTAAACGTGATTTGGTTATGGTCTCATTTTTGAATGTATGTAATGGAATTACTCATTCCGGAACAACATAAATAGACTTCATTTTCATGGACACAGACAAGATTTACCGTCCACTCACTGTTTATTTCAAAATTAAATTGTGGAAGTAGTACAATAGGTACATATATCTAAATGTGCGATGGTCTGTAACACCCACCAACTATAGGCCTAGTCCATGAAATTCACATGTCATAATCGTCTGAGTAAAATTGTTTAGATGAAGGATAGAACAGAGGAAAATTCTCTCCGGTACCGGGACCCAAACCTGGGTTTTCAGCTCTACATGCTGACGCTTTATCTACTAAGCCATACCGGATTCCAGCTCCGATACCGATTGAATCCTCTCAGTTTAAGTTCCACCTCTTAGTTTTCCTTTAGTGGCCAACCCTCATGCATCGTGTCGCTCAGTCCGTCGGATCCCGGCCACTTAGTCACTCGTAATGAGTGCACCTCTGCACATAGTATGTTGGACATTGTGTCACTGTCACACATCTGTAACACATTGCATGAGGATTGGCCACTAAAGGGAAACTAAGAGGTGGAACTTAAACTGAGAGGATTCAATCCGGCATCGGGGCTGGAATCCGGTATGACTTAGTGGATAAAGCGTCAGCACGTAGAGCTGAAAACCCGGGTTCGAGTCCCGGTGCCGTAGGGAATTTTTCTCTGCTCCACCCATCCTTCATCATATGGTAATGCAGAATTCCTGCACGGAAATATCATATATACTTCGGTACACCATAGTAATATAAAATTATTTAGATTTATCATATTTTTAATGGAGAATTAATGAAACTTGGAGATATTTCTTTTCACTACAAAAGCGAAGAAATCAAATATATGATCTCTCAACTTAAAATAAATTGTAGTCTGTTAATAGACTTGACTTCCGCAAAGAATAAAACAGACATCTATAAATACATGCATTAAAGTTGATGATAAAGCAATAACTTAGTAAGGAAGTCCAACTACTAATCTTCTTGCTACGTTAACTCGACATTTCTAGGCGATTGTGAGGACATTTCATCAGAATTAGATTTATTTGTGTTATCTCCATCTCTCTCAGTCGAGGAGTTCTCTTCAAATATAATTCAAGTTCGAAGAGCGTTACGAATCGATCATTCAAACGTGGACAGAGTGTGGGGACATCGAGAAAAACTCGCTAGATTACACAGAAAAAAGTCGTCCTCTACGGAAGGTAATTCTTACAGTAGTAGGGATGAACGGGCGGACTTCGGAAAGATTCGAATGATTAACTTTGCTCCTTCGGTTCAATAGCATTTAGAAATCAATAGGCAATATAACATTCTTTATAGATACATCAAACATGTGAACTGAGACGGAAAATGTGGATGCAACTACCAGAGAAAGTTTTGAGAGAGAGAGAGAGAAGGAAAAGAGGATAACTTTTATGTAGAGAAAGATTGACATATATAAAAATAGAAGTATTAAGCAACTATAACAGTGTCCAAATAACATCACGCGAATGTCTTTCAAATCATTCCATGCCGGGAGTGGGGTAAAATGTGAGAAAGAAGCAGTAGAATCATATTTGTTAACATCAACTGTAGCTAGGAACGGTTGTCGCATCTGGGGTGGTTGATTGTCTAGACCATCAGCCTGTCACGCAGGTGGTCCGAGTTCAAATCCCGGTTAAGCATTGAATTTCATTAAAAAAAATCCATAAGTTGCAGTTGAGTTCATCTTTGGGTTTTCTCCAGTTTCTAGGCATCTACATCATTCCGTCTGATCTCCATACCATTAGCATTTTGTAGCATACAGCACATTAGTATAACCCATGAAACCGCCGAAAAAATTTCGACAAATCGTTGGTGACAATCATCGTCGTCGGCAATCAGTTATGGACTATGGCAGGGAATGCTCACTAGCAATTTCATCAGAACAGTAGAGCAAATGCAACTGATTACAGCATCATAACAACGTATCCGCTCAAGCCGCTCTGAAAACACAGCAGCTTTTGGCGGCTAACATGCCGGTTGTCCCACACCCTCCGTACTAGTCAGATTTAGCCATCTGTGGCTTTGAATTTCCCCAAAAATGAAGTCGAAGCTGAAGAGACGACGTTTTGAAGTTACAAGAGAGATTCAGACAAATTTGTATATAATAACACTGCTAAAATAAAATAAAAAAAACCTATGGTTTGATATGGGTCTGAAACATGGACATCGACATCTCAACGGAAATTGGAATTTTAAGATTTACAGCAGAATAATTGTAGCTACATTTCAAAGACGATCAAAGAAATAAAAATATTAAACAGCAACAAAAATTAAAAATATTATAGTATAAATAGTAAACTGTCAAATACAATGGAATGAATATGTAAAGAAAAAGAAAAGAGTCCAGCAACATATATTACAGTAGAAATCAGTAGTAAGAAGAAGGCCTAGCAGAATCAAGGAAAAATGGACTGACTAGTTTTAAAAATGTAGAAATATTAAACATTTTAAATAATTTAATTACTTGCTTAATAGATAGAAAAATCCAAAAAGAATAACTGTCCATGAAAAAAAAGGTACCGGGTAGTAACAACATAATGTAAATCAACTTTTTTGACAGTTATCCTTGACAGGAATAATTTATTTTTCATATATAGGCTAGTAATATACAAATGGTTATTTACAATTAATAAGGAATGTCTTAAAGCATTAATGGCCATATCCTGAAGTTCCAAAAGATCAATATGGAAGCGATGAAAGAAATTGATATAAAATCTGGAGATAGTGCCCTTTGCGCCAAAGAGCAAGTCAATTACTTCCCAGCGACAAACGGGTATGTGGTATTTCTCTTCTAGATAAGTAAAGCAAGTTTCATAATGTCTTTTCTTTTCCAAATCTACTGTACTTCTTGTGGTTATAATTCAGTTCCCTCAAATCTGATAGACGTACTGATTATGAAGCCAATCTTTTTATTGTCATCAATTGCTGTGATGTCGGCGCGTTTGGTGGAGCCAGTAGAGGAAATACAATGCAGTTCTTCATAAACATCAAACTTTCCCGAATTCTTGAGACATTCATCAATTCGGCTTCTAACCAAGTGATGTCGATTGTTCCACAATAGTTCTCCGTTTCTGCAGAAACCTAGAACATGAGGGAGGGTTTCGTTCGTACTCGTTGCAATGGCGGCAACGGGATTTTTGGCTCCTATCAGGGACACTACGTACTGCGATGACATTGCTATTTTATTCATTTTTATAGCGTTAGTCCATTGAGAAGCGGAAAAGCCTTTCTCGATTGAAATCCAGGAATCTGAATTTGACATTCTGAAAAATGCGAAATACCTTTACCACGGTGGTTAAGTTTTTTCCATTCTTCAAGCTGTTGATTTCGTAGTTTCTTCCGTACATTTCGCACATTAGGCTGTTCCTCAGAAAGGAAACCAAAGTGTTGTATACTGGCTCTTATTTCTTGTGCGAAATTTCTTGTAGTCTCAAGAAGAGGATCATCAATGGAATCTAACAGGTAGCATACATTAATATATTGCAATAATGCTTTTCACGAAGTTTTCATAATGCCCAGACCACGAATTTTCATGGCACTATAAAGCATACTAATCGAGCTTGAAGAAAAGGGCTCCAAAGGAGCGTTCGAAGCATGACGGAAGCGTGGGGAACGTACAGTTATAAAAAATGGATCGTTGGAATATTCAATCACTGATACAACACATTGCGCATGATCGAAGATCCTAGAGAACAGATACACATGATAATGAATAACTGATTTAATTAAATTCACTCTATTTATTTTGTTGTTGGTAATTCTCATAAACTCACTTGAAACTCTACAATAATGTTGTTGTTACTGCAGTATTAGATTTATCAATAATATATATAGTTTTTTTCCTATTTCAATTATTGATTTATCTGTCCTTTTACATATTTCACCACATAGTTTTCACACGCAATCTTTGTCAGCAGTATGGAAGTCTGATCTAGTACACAGTTTAAGGCGGTAGCCATGGATTGCTAGTATCGTTACCACATGTTGCAAAGGTTGGTTTGATCCCATCAAGTTTCTATTGATCATGGCATCGGTATTGTACATAGAACTCGTCCGGAACCTGGCGTATTTTTTCTCTTGTTTCCATGAGTAGCTACTCATAGCCTCTTATAGATGGCAGCGAGTAGTCCGTCCTGAGATCCACTATCAGGAAGGTTTTACATGCAAGGATACGAGTCTCGATGTAGCATATTTTCATGTTCCCAGAGCTCCATTAGATTCATTCTTGATGAAACAGTTATACCGCTGACACTGGGTCCCCAGAGCCTCGTTGGTTAAAAACAGGTTGCACCACGGGAAGGTGAGGATGGGATTTGAGTAGGAGAGGTTATGGAATGCACTTCACTACTCCTTGCAACCCTCAGGAAAAATGTTAATTTGTTGTAAATAATAAATAAATAAATATAATACAAATTCTTATTAAATGTGAACCTCATTTTCTTTTATGTTCGACCATGCCGAAATGTAGTAAGTATACACCTGGTAGCAGCCCTTTAATGGACCTCATTAAAGTACACCTATTCGTTAAAGTTCAGGTGTTCCACCAATCAGAAAACACCACTGTAGCAATATGAAAGCGCAAGTATCGATTATTCTCGGATATGCAATCGAAAGACAACTAGCGAAACGTCACGGAGGCTGGAAATCCAATACTGTCGCAGAAGGTTATGTTCTGTTACTATAATAATTAGCGTTAATTGTATTCAAATAAATTCAATTTGTCATCTCGTTTTTCAATGTCTAAATCAATTTCAAGGTTATATCAAGATTAATGTTTATTTTGCTCTCTAGATTATATCAACATTTGTTTCTCGGAAAAAAATCAATACTTTCGCGTCTGCGCACATCTCACAATTTACGAGATATTGCACAAGTTCAGTTCCGCTCCCCAGTCAGATAAGAATAACATGAATACTTATGAATAATTTAAAGTTAGAAATATGGTCGAGCATAAAATGTCGTATGAAACTTGCCTATAATGGTAATTAAGACGCTCGCATGAAAATTATGAAACTCGCTTGCGCTCGTATCATAAACAAACATACTTGCGTCTTAATTGCTATCATTATAGGCTCGTTGCATAATGTACTATTATGAGTTTCGAAACAATGCACGTAGCAAAGAGGTAGTAGACGGATAGTTAAATGAGTCTTTTAATTTTCGTTTATAACAAAGGAAATAAACTGACCAAATATGATTTGTTTTTATTCTCTACTCAATCGTAAATGAAATCTAGAAAATGTTCAATTTATGACTGTAATTTAACAATGTGTTTTAATAAAAACTAATAATTATAATTTAGATCTTACAATGTAATTGTAAATGGGATGATTTTTCTTCTTAACAATAACATGAAATTTAAGATGCTTTTAACAGTAAGTATTAATAATTTTATTTCAAACAACAATAACTACCTTTAGATACTAACCGTATGTGCCACCGAGAAGAGATGGAGAGACCAAGCACTTATCCACACTTTTGGTCTCACTGCAGGTAGGTAACCGTTCAAAAATACTGATAGAGAATGTTACCGTGTGAATAGCGCTACAGAACAGACTTTTCATCATCAAGAGTCGGCCCCTCCTTTCTTTGGGGAAGAGTGCATACCATCACAATGGTGAATAAATATAAATAAATAAGTCTAACATTGTTTTTAGAATTAGGAACATTAAATCCAGACGTTTGAGATTGGCAGGACATACAGCACGTATGGGCGAATCCAGAAATGCATATAGAGTGTTAGTTGGGAGGCCGGATGGAATAAGACCTTTGGGGAGGCCGAGACGTAGATGGGAGGATAATATTAAAATGGATTTGAGGGAGGTGGGATATGATGATGGAGACTGGATTAATTTTGCTCAGGATAGGGACCGATGGCGGGCTTATGTGAGGGCGGCAATGAACCTCCGGGTTCCTTAAAAGCCTAAGTGAGTAAGTAAGTAACATTTTTTTTAGTACGAGTCCGGTAAATTTTGGATAGCACCTCATGTTTTCTTTTAAGTCATGTATAGATCAAACGAAATCGTTTTGCAGACAAACGCATACATATCTGACATTAATAGAGTATCTATTCGTGTATTTATGGAATTAACGCTTCTGTAAGAAAAGTAAAGGAGATAATATGTTCGTACATGAATATACACGTATTATCACATTTATACAAACCTATTCGCTAAGTCACTCTTTTCTTGATTAATCTACAAGCTTGCAGCATGATTGTTGAAGACTAACCCGCCATACACGTGTGTCGGAGATGTTGCCGTAGGAGCACGGGATTTTTAACATCCATAAAATAAAATTATGTTTGGCTTATTTTCCTACAAATCTGTATTCACACAGAGTACTTGATTAAAGACAAGTTTAAGTACCTGAACCGATATTTCTTCGTGAGATGGTGATAATATACGATAATTTAAAGAATGGCAGGTTACTGGGAGAGAAAAATAGAAATTCTACAGACGATAATTTTTGAGTAGGCCAATTTTATGATACGTACACTTCAACGTTTATCGAAGTCTGACTCATTTTCCGAAGCTGCAGTTCACAATATTTCCTATTTAAGGAACAAGTGAAAGCAATGTTAATTCGAATCTAGGACTTCATGCAGATCAGTCTGTAACGTTGTCCACTCGCCTAGACTACTGAAAGTACAAGCTGCCACTGATGCGTACCCAGTTCAGAAATTCAACAACATTGTTTGTACTTTTTAATTGCTGCCTGCCCACGCCTATAACAGAATTGTATTGGAATCTATCCTTTACAGCCTACAATTCCATATGGATTTCATTAAGGGTACACCGAAGTGAAATTTTAAAATTTTAAAATATTGGACCTACAGTTTCCATTTTTGCACACATTACTTGGCATATAAATAGTATACATGCAAATTTTAGCTGAATTGGTAAATGCTTTGTACATTTTAAAAATAATTTAATAAAATTAAATAATTTAATTTTTTATCTCCTCATATAAAAATAAACTAAACTTTTATTACTAAATTAAACATACTATCATTAATAATAATTGGCATGAAAATTTTAAGTGTGCCCATTAGGTTTGTCTAAAAAAATTTCTTGCATTACTGTAGCTGAAATGCGAAAAAAAAAAATTGCCACCGCTGTAGAAATGTTTTTTCTTTAAATCCCTTTTGAAATCCTACTGAGATATCCATGCGAAATTTCATACAGTATAGATTGAGGGAGGAATGGAAAAAAATTCACCCAGTTAGCTCAACATCTCTGAAAGGAAAAAGGTTTTGAACACGGGCGAAAGTACAAAAATTAAAAAATCGAGAAAAATTGAGTTAAACAGCAAAAAGACTGAATGGAATTTAAAGTGCGCACACCTTTAAAAATGGCTAACAAAACAAATGTTCTAATGGGCGCAAGTCTATGAAATTTTGCGAGGTGCATCCGTAAGCATATATTTTTAGAGTAAAAACAAAAAAAAAATATATATATATTTTTTTTTCGTGAAAAAATTCATTATTTAACTTTATTGCACACTTAAAATATAGTGGTTCCAGGTCGCGAACTTCCTTGATAGTGTAGATTTCTGCAGAGATTGTAAACCTTCAACAGATATAAGTTGTATTAATCCCGTTATAGTCCACCGTTGTGGCTGAAGGGTTAGCGAATCTAACTTCGATCCCAACGGGCCTGGGTTCGATCCCCGATCGGGACGAGTTTCTTGGGTGAGGTTTTACCGCACTCCTATGGATGAATATCAAGTAACTTTATCAGACGATTGGAACCCCACTCATCTTCACCACTTCCTTTCCTCCCCTATCATCCTTTCATTCATCATCCCGTTACGTCTTCTGGTTTTCAGATCGCCCTACAGGCGGCCCTCCGAAGCTCCTGGCTCTCTCGACCGGCCTTCGTGGATTGTGTTCATGTGATGATGGATAGCTTCTGCAACGGAACCCGGGGCAGATCTTCTCGGAGGAGAACTTCCGCCTCGAACCGGGAGCCTTGGGGGGTTGCAGAAACAGGAGTGGTATATGGACACTGTTGGCTGTAGGGACCGGTCGTTAAGGGGGTCAAGGGGTTAGGTCGGTGCGCGTAGAGGTTCGGTGGGCACGCAACTCATCCCATATGGGGGGGTGGTGTACAAAAGACTTCAGGTCGTAGTGCGTGAGATGTTCCCTCCCTCCCTCCTAACAAGAAAGAAAAAAATTCCGTTGTATGTTCGAACCTTTCAGTAGTTTTCTGGATTTATCTTAGGTAACAAAGCAGTAGGCTACATCATATCTCATCATCAACCTGAGATGTTTTCTTCTCTTTTCCCTTCTTGCATAGGGTAGACCAGGGAAATTTTAAACACTTTTCACTGATTTCAAACATATTTCAACATTACACAACGCTCAGTAACGGTAAGCATGACAAGGAAACATTGTGTTATTTTTAGATTTTTCTTTACCCTGAAAATGGGTTTAAAATAATAAGGTTGGCTTTTCTTCATCTTTTAATTGCTAGTTTACATTTAACCCACCTGTTTACATTTACTCCTTTGAGAGGAGGGTAATTGTAAACACCAATTTTCACACGGGCTATCAGACACAACATTTTTGTTCTGTTTCAGAAGAAAGAGTTGTACTCCTTCCAACTCCAATTTTGGTCACTGGTACATTTCGTTGCTTTAACCTATGATATATGACGATATAGGAACTCAGTACCTCTCCTGAGCTTCACGATAACTGTAGTTACTATTTTTCACATCTGTGACAACCCTCTACAGTGTACTGGGTGGGGATCTCTTTGATTACTGAAAAGTACGAAATGTAACCATAGTAAAACATGTTTACAATTACCATCAAGCAATTCAAACTATGGGGCAAATGTAAACACGCCATAATTTAATGAACTGAGGTTGTGGGAGATCTCAAAACCATTGTAATAAATGTAACTACTATACATTACTCATAAAACAACATATTCTTAAAAAATAGCATTGTACGTTTACTTACAATGCCAAAAATGGAGAAATAAAATTCTTTCTCAACTTTTCTTCTAGACTATTACAAAACATTCGTTCACAACTAAGCAGTTACTACTATTTGGCGCCAAACTGCTTTGTAGGTTAGCCAACATGTTAATTTAAATATTCCCCCCGAATTAAAATTGTTATATTGACAGTTCTGTATTTCTCACAGCATGTTTACAATTACCTTCATCTACCCTACTACCCATTTCCTTCCCATCTTTTCTTTCGCTTTCAATTTCCCTTTCTCCGCGTTCTCTCAAAGTTCAACAAACTTCGTAGCTATCTTGCTGTAACAATATTTTATAATAAAAATTGAAATCGTGCACAAAAGACGATGTTCGACATGTTGGATGAATTTACAGGAATTTAAAATCATGCGATCATTTATTTTGAACCACCTTGCAACGAGTCTAAAATACATACAGTAAATCGTATTTCTAGTATATTGGATTGAAGATTTAGAGAAGCTCCTCCAGGGAGTGAAAGGAAATGCATGCATCAAGAATGAAAAGCATTGTGGAATGGGAATGCGTACAACTGTACACAGTGCAGTTTAGCTCGGCGCAAAGCAAGATAAATGACGGGTAAATAGAAATGGATGGAACGAGAAAGTATTGTGACAGATGATGCTGCCATTCAGAAAGGAAATGGGCGAGGTTATACTGACTAGATCGATACTGCTACAACGGAAATCATCCCACTCTGATTCGAACTGCTGGACTCCCGTATCGGTCTAACTGATTTCTTTACAAGATTTTCTTGTCGTATATTTCAACGAGCCGACAGTGATGTAAGCAACTGTTGTGAGGCAACGCTCATCATTGTCGTATAACAGTGAAGTTCTACCCATAAGCACATCCATTCCAGCTAATGTAGGTATGGTAAATTATCTGCTCCCCATATTAATTCCAAGAACAGGACACCGTAGCTATACCATCGTCATCATTGTTGTTATTAGGTTCGTCGTCACGATCAAGATTATGATCATAATCATCGTCATTTGTCATGTTCAAAATGTTGAAAACTGATCCAGGGCTGATTTTAACTTTTTCCATTATCGCCTCGATTGTGATATGCCAAGGGGATCTTTTTGCACCACGACAACGCCCCAGCTCATTCTGTACAGGACACAGTCACACATGCTGCTCCTTTGGGCTATCAAATTTTGCCTCACCCCCCGTATCCTCCTGACGTGGCACCCAGTAACTTCTACCTCCTTCCTCGGATGAAGAAACCATTGCGTGGCAGGCATTTTCAGAGTGATGACTAGGTGATTTTCCAGGTGGCACGTTTCTTGAACAGCCAAAATGCAGACTTCTACAACCAAGGTCTCCGCCAAGTTATCCATCGTTGGGAAAAGTGTGTCGCATTGAAAAGTGAATACTTAGAGAAGGACTAACACCATCGCCAAATTTTATGGTCGCAGCTTGCTTTTTTAGAGGTGATAATTAAAACTTTATGACTACCCGCAATGGACATTGCTAGGGCAATTACTCCCCCTAATTTATTTGGGATTGATCGTAAAATGGCATATGCGAATAGGAAGTACTATTCTGGTTATCACCACCACTACCACCACCATAGTCATACCATCATCAACAATACGATTGCCATCACCTTCTTCATGGTCGCAAGACTAATTTTTGTTGCCACGTCATCGTTGTAATAATAATAATAATAATAATAATAATAATAATAATAATAATAATAATAATAATAATAAAATTGGAAATTTATTATTTGAAGAAGTGGAAAAATTAAAATATCTTGGAGCAACAGTAACAAATGAAGAGTCCACTGCAAGAATGATGGATGTCATTTGGAATACATTTTGCAGGAGAAGCAATTGAAAGTTTGAAATGCTTAGCGCTCAAAGCTTAACTGTGATTTCCCGATCATTACTGGACAATGACTATCAGTGTTAATGCCATATAACTCTCTATGTACATTCTATATGTCTTAAGCTATGCATTGACAGTCTTGGTTCATTTTCGACAAGAAAGTGACATCCTTCATTCTGGACTCTTCAAATATAAATCACACTCGAGAGGAAATTTAACGCAGAATAAATATGGGAAATGCCTGTTATTATTCGGTTGAGAACCTTTTATCATCCAGTCTCCTCTCAAAAAAGCTAAAAGTTACAATTTATAAAACAATTAGGCCTATATTACCGGTTGTTCTGTATGGTTGTGAAACTTGGACTCTTACTTTGAGAGAGGAACAAGGGTTAAAGATGTTCCAGAATAAGTTGCTTAAAAAATATTTGGAGCTAAGAGGGATGAAGTTACAGGAGAATGAAGAAAGTTACGCTACGCAGAAATGCACGCATTGCATTCTTCTTCTGACATAATTAAGAATATTAAATCCAGACGTTTCAGGTGGGCAGGGAATGTAGCACGTATGGGCTAATCCAGGAATGCATATAGAGTGTTAATTGGGAGGCTGAAGGGAAAAAGACATTTGGAGAGGCCGAGACGTAGATGGAATGATATGATGGTAGAGACTGCTCAGGATAGGGACCAATGGCGGGCTTATGTGAGGGAGGCAATGAACCTCCGGGTTCCTTAAAAGCCGTAAGTAATAATGCAGCTCGAATATCTACGGATTATACGTAGAAGTCACAGAGACTAGAGATAAGAATGGCCAACATAGTGCATCTCGCGTCATTATCCTCGATGTTTAAATTGTCCTACGAAATTCGTTTGAGTGTATTTCCTCCTTACGTTGCAAATTTACTTTTGTTCTACTATCTTTAAGAAAAAAATTGTAATTTGTTTCTCTTCCCCACTTTCTTATTTCCGATTTTCTTCTGGTTCCATTTCCGTCTCATTGACTGTGTACGTGTTTTCTTCTCTTCTTCTCCAGCCATGCACAACATGGACGCTCCGGACATGACGTATAGATTTATGTTCTTAAAGAGGAGGGGGCACAGTGCTGGCTGGCTTCCAGAATATCGCCTGAGGGCGCACAGCGGACCACAATCGCAGACGATTTATAGTTTATTTATATTATTGTTATTTATTGTCATAATTTATTGCTTTATTCTTGTGAATTACGTCACATTATTTATGCGTAGTATGGACATGCGAGATAAAAGGTGGATAGCAGTCGAAGAATGATTGTATTTTATTTTTTAATAATATGAACATGCAGTTTCAAATTTCGGTTAGGCTATATCACATTAATGCTGCTGTTGTAAAGCGTAGATATGGAAGTATTCGTACATCGGCATGTCAACCTGAGTAACAGAAAAAGTGGAAAGTCAGTGAAAGTACACTGAAAGTTGAAAAGAGGCAAAAGAACAAGATTAAGAAAGAACAGGGAAACAGAAGTTACGATACGACAGTAATACGAAGTCGGACAATAAAGTAATGAGATTGGTTTAAAAAACACTTTTACTTACATCTTTAACCAACTACAACAGCCGTGGCGAAAATGTGATCGTGCGCCGAGCCACTGCGTAACCTGCAACGTGCATAGCACCTATAGAGGGAGGCGGGCACCCGAAGGGGAAGTGAAGCAACTGTCAGACTTATTAACGGACTTTCATTATCCTTACGTCAAGCATTTAAATATAATTTTATACAGTATAAGTTTACAGACTAATGTTTAGTACGTGTAAAAAAATGAACAAGAAAACATAGGACACATTATCACAACCTAAAATTAACTGTCTTCAGAATATTTTGCAATTCATTTCAGAATGTCTTTGCGACAGAGTTTCAAAATCAGGAATTATGTCACTTACTGCCAGTCGTCGTTGATCACGAAGGTATCTGTCTGTCAGTCGTGAAGTCGTGATTTAAATTTGGTTTTAACTATTTTCATTGTTGAAAATAATTTTTCACAAACGTAAGTTATAGCGAAAATGGCTTCAACAGAGCATGCGAAAGAACGGGCTTCGGATATTTATTTTTTGGCAAAGATTTGAAAAGTTCAACATTTGTCAAGTCCTTACAACTAGCTTTCATTTAATATCACATTGTAAATCTGTGAGCTAACCGCATTATTCGTACATCTGCTGAAAAAGGATCAACGTACAGAGATGATGATGATGATGATGATGATGATAATAATAGTAATAATAATAATAATAATAACAATAACAACAACACAACCTTTTAATGTTTCATGAGTGACATGTAGTATAATGCCGTTTTTATGTTATACAACCGTTTTCCTCGTATTACTTGTGAACAAATCATACATTTAATATTATCATCATATTGAATGCAAAAATATTCGTCCTCCCATCCTACTTGAAACTTTCGTTTTTGTAGAGGTACATGGTTTCGAGAGAGACATTGCGACGATACGCCACTTGCACGTCAGAGACAAATACAAATGGAACGGAGTTTGACTCCAGTGAGTGAGAGGTGGGGGTTGGGGGAGGTAGGAAGCAAGAGGAATGCACAGCTATAATTGCTAGCCACAATGTGCTCGTGAGTCACATTTTCGCCACGGCTGAACTACAATGTGATCACTAGGGCTATGAAAAGGGAGCAGTTAAAGCTAGTGATGGTACCGAGTATAACTGCGGCGGGTGGAATGGGGTGAATTTCCCCTACAACTTGACGTAAGCAGCGGTACAGACTAAAGGCAGTTGACTCAATATACTGTATGTCAACTACATGTCAAATTTGGAGTAAGGCCACAAAGGGAAAAACACTAGAGGAGGGGGGGGGGATTCGATCCGGTGCTGTGGATTGAACTTCGGCGTAGCTCAGTGGTTCGAGCGCTTGGTACGTAGAACCGAGAATCCGGGTTCGATTCCCGGCGCCGGAGCGAATTTTTCTCCTCTAATTACAATTGTTACAATAACAGATAAATTCTGTAGGACCAAAAATTTATCTGTACGTACCTTAAGGAGGATTCGAACCCATGGCAGTGCGCTGCCTTGGCTTAGGAGCCCACTCCATATCTCTGAGCTATGCCGATGACTGTGGTGATGGTGATGGTGATGGCGATGTGCATTATAGTGACGATTAGAGATGAACAAAACTAACTGCCGCTCTCGCTCGCAGTGTTCGCTGCATTTGTCTTTCCAGTCTTGTCTCGTCATTCTCGTGTGCTTCGGTCTCACTCGTCATTCTCGAAATAGCATTTGGTCGGCGTGGAAAGATTTCATAACTTTGAATAACATAGGCCTATGTCATTGAAATAAATAACATAAATGTTAAATGAGACAAAAAGACAAGAGACAACAGTATCTCAGTTATCAAAATGTTCTGGTTCTATTATATGATTTACCTATGGTTACATAATTAAAAAAACCAATTCTCAAATAAATTTGCAATTCTAAGAAACATAAAACATCACATTAATATCTTTTTACTTGAGATTGCACACTTAACATATGAAAAGAAAATTCCTAGCCTCTTAATAAGTGCCTAGTAATTAAATAAAGACTGGGGAACGGATTATTATACAGTGAAAGGTGCAGATTATGTTTCAAATAGGCTACTTGATTGTTTATAGATATATAACAGTTGCCAAAGTAGATAAAAGTTCAGTCAGGTATAAACAACTGCTGACTTCGGGACTTCGGGAGATGATCAATATCGAGTCTCGGCGTCTCAAAACACTCACAAGGGATCTTTACGTCATGGACGCGACGTAATACAACATTGTCGTGCGGGTTTTCGGCTTTGCGGGCGCTGTTAATTTCGTTTTCTTGATCGTTGTTCATCTCTAGTGACGTTGGTGTTAACATAATCCAGTGCAAGTAGGGCTAAATTAGTTTCAATTAATTTCTTCACCTTTTTGAAACGTATAGTAAACGTAATTATGCAGTACTCACTTCATAACATTTTAAGCAGTGTATCATGCAACCAACACCTAGCACGCCACTCTCATATTATTCTCAGACAGACGACAAGCATGCAATATTCCGTCCAACTCTTTCACAAAAGTCCCCCTTACACTGTCGCCCCCTTGTGTGCACATGACTAGGTGACGTTGACAGTAATTACAAATTCATATAACTCTGTGGTTCTTTGCAGTCCCATAATCGTCTGAGTTCAAACTTGGAACTAATACACGTCCCTCGCGAGTTCAAACTATCACAGTGTCGGATTAAACATGCTTCACTACTCGACACATATCAAAAGTAAGACAAGGAAAAAATTACTTCTGTATTTCAATATTGTTAAATGAGTCACTAAGGGTGTTTTCTCGGCGAATGCAAACAAAATGTCGCAGTATAAAGTGTACGTATATTTTCTTTGCACATTACCTGCATGAACTAATACCACAGTCTAGTATATACAGTCACGAAGCTCAATACGTAGTAAATATGCATCCATAAATAGTTGCTAACCACTAGGATCGCTAATATCGCCTCATTACAGACAATGCAAAATAGTAACGGCACAGTCTACTGTTCCTAGCACCCTCACAACTCAAGTGCCGTGACTGTATATACTAGACCAAAGATGGGCATCGTGCCTCACTTGAGAAAAAATGCCTCACTTACCTTCACAGAGCTTATCGCTCTGAGTGACAACATCTTCACAGTCCCCGTTTCTCCCTCACGCAGCTCGTAGGCGTGGGCAGGTTCTATATCAGTTTCATAAGCAATATCAGTGGTGGCATAATGGCTTTATCAAAGCAGTGTGTACGCGTTAGAAAACGATTATTTCATGAGAAATGGGAGGAAGAGTTTATCTGCTGTTTAGAAGGGGAGAACATACGATGTATGTTATGCTCGAAAATCCTATTAGGCATTAATAAATTTAATATACAACGACATTACTCCTTATGTCATAAAGAACATGCTGAATTAGAAGGTAAGATAAATTAAATGTTATTTTTCGTATTATTCCGAAGAAAATTTATGATCTTAACATTTGCATAGTATACTAAATACGACATTATACCTTAAACACGCTGCATTAAAAGGTACGAGGAATTAAATGTTGTTTGTACGTATTATTTCCAAGAAATTTATAAAAAAAATTATCACATGTGCGTAGAAAACGAAATATGATTTTCTGAAATTATTTTAGGTCGAGAACGTGCAAATATATTAAGTAATCTTGACAAACGCCACAATATTCAACAAAATAAACGTAGACAATGTGATGGAATATTATTGGCTAGTTACGCAATTTCTCGCCTGTGATTTAAATCAATTCAATGATGGAGAAATAGTAAAGAGGTTTATGATTAAAGCTGGCGAATTAATTTGCCAAATTGAATAAAAGTTTTCGAGTCTCTCACGTTAACCAAGCGCTTTCCTAATAATTCGCCACTGACCGCCTTAGCGATTACGATAAGGTGACGCAGGTCACAGCAGTTTATATTTCCCATCCTACTCTGCAGTCTCCTCTCCTAGTAAACAAACTATTTCAAATCGAGTGTCTCACGTAACAGAAAATTGTGCCCATGTATGTACTAGACTTTGGTAATATAATGTAATGAGAAACAAATGTAATTGTATGAGAGCTTACAATTGATGTAATGATAAATTACAACCAACGGGGTCTCGAATCCATAGGTTGGCGATACATATTTCCTTCATCTCCAACAGTACGAGAATACTCGACTACAATGAGAAATGACAATAAAAGCATGTGCGGAAGGAGGAACAAGACATGAAGAAAAACACAAATAATGTTATAAGAAAGGAAAGCATCACATTTGAGCTTCAGGAAAAGGAAAGTGGATTGAACGGTGGGGAATTGAGTTACTTGAGAACAGAATTTAATCTGTGGCGTGTGTGCAATGCGGTAACCATTCGTCTTGTACAGAAAATTGAGTTTCTTTACAGTATCGATCCACCGGGTAGGAGGGTGTGTAGTGGGTGCACAATTTTTTTTTTGTTTCAATGTGGCAACACAGCCGGGAGGTTCACTATATACATATACATGAGAAAATGGGTTCCTCGTGACCACGTCCTCACCCTTTCTCCAATAATTCGCCCGCGAAGCTTTAACTGACAAGTTGCCCGCTAAGAAATAGCACCTAGGGGGCGTAGCAGGGCCGAGACTACACACTGCAAAGCGCACGCCAAAAACCGAACCCACATGGTCGCGGGTTCGAAGCGGTTCTCGGGAGGACGTATAAATAAGAACGGACGAGATTAAATGAGAAGGACGTGGAGTAAAATGAGGACGAGGGGAAAAATAAGAAAAAATGATATAAGAAAGATGAGAGGGAAGAGAAGGATGAGAAGTATGAGGAAGTGAAAAGGACGAGAAAAATGAGCAGGAGCAAAAGAATGCGAAGAGGAGAAAAATAAAAACGAAGAGAAAGATGAGAAGGACGAGGAGAAAGATGAGGACGAGAATAATAATTAGGACGAAGATGAAAAAGACAAGGAAAAGGATGGTAAAGACGAGGGGAAAGATAAGGACGAGAAGAGTAATAAGAAAGAAAGTGGCAGATGAAAAGAGGAGAAAGATGAGAAAGACAAGGATAAAGCTATGATTAAGATGATGACTAGGAAGAATGAGAGTTAATGTTAAAGACGACAAGGAAAATGACAAGGACAATGAGAAATATGGGAAGGACGAGAAAATGAGACTGATGATAAAGACGAGGAAGATTAGCACGAGGGGAAAGATGAGAGGAATGAGAAGAAAGATCAAAGGACTAGGAGAAAGATAAGAAAGAGAGGAGAGAGGAGAAAGATGAGAAGGACGAGGAGAAAGATGAGGACGAGGAGAAAGATGAGAAGGACGAGGAGAAAGATGAGAAGGACGAGGAGAAAGATGAGAAAGACGAGGAGAAAGATGAGAAAGAGAGGAGAAAGATGAGAAAGAGAGGAGAAAGATGAGGACGAGGAGAAAGATGAGGACGAGGAGAAAGATGAGGACGAGGAGAAAGATGAGGACGAGGAGAAAGATGAGTACGAGGAGAAAGATGAGTACGAGGAGAAAGATGAGGACGAGGAGAAAGATGAGGACGAGGAGAAAGATGAGGACGAGGAAAAAGATGAGAAGGACGAGGAGAAAGATGAGAAGGACGATGAGAAAGATGAGCACGAGGGGGGAGATGAGAGCGCTGAGAAAGATGATAAGAACGAGGATGTAACCTATATGACGACGAGGAGAAAGATGAGAAGGACTAGGAGAAAAATGAGAAAGACTAGGAGAAGGGTGAGAAGGACGATGAGAAAGATAAGATGAGAAGAACGAGAAGAAAGATGAGAAGAACGAGGAGAAAGATGAGAAGAACGAGAAGAAAGATGAGAAGAACGAGGAGAAAGATGAGAAGAAAGATGAGAAGAAAGATGAGAAGAAAGATGAGAGAAAGATGAGAAGGGCGAGAGAAAGATGAGAACGATGAGAAAGATGAGAACGATGAGAAGATCGATGATAAAGATGAGAAGATGAGAAGAAAGATGAGAAGGACGAGAGAAAGATGAGAAGGACGAGAGAAAGATGAGAAGGACGAGAGAAAGATGAGAACGATGAGAAAGTTGAGAAGATCGATGATAAAGATGAGAAGAACGAGGAGAAAGATGAGGAGAACGAGGAGAAAGATGAGAAGAACGAGGAGAAAGATGAGAAGAGATTAGAAAAGGTGAGAAGAACGATGAGGAGAGAGATGGTCCGAAGGATAAGATGAGAAGGATAAGCGAAAAGAAGATAAAAATTAAGATTACGGAAAGAACAAAGAAGATGAGAAAAATGAGGGCAGAAAGGCAGAACAAATAGTAAGTTATGGGATTTACAGATTCCACAAGTATGCTTGTAAAAGAAACAGCTGTAATAAAATCACTGGGCATAAATGCAACAAATTCAGACCAAGTCTGAACTTATACTAGGCTTAAAAATATCTACTGCAAACAAATAATTCTTAAACTAATTAAACTTCTTTTTCTAAACTCCAGTGTACAGACGGATTTTGCCCACTAACCTCAAGGGATCACGTCTAATTTTTCAATGATAGCATGGAACAAGTTGAATTACTCGACGCGAGATAGAAGCACAGTACACGAACACAGCGCTCAATGTGGTCAATGGTACGTACTACCTACACACGACTTCATGAACTGGATCGTAAAGGAAGGCAGTAATATGTAGTATTGTTGAGCACGAAACCGAAAACACCAACACTACTTAAACGTTATTAAAACAAGATCGGGGATTAATTTCACATTCCAGAGTCACACCCATTACCTCAACGTTACAGCCTACCAGAACTTGATTTCTGAAAACCCGTCCGGTTGTTATGAACTAATTACCATTGTGTAGGAAGGGCAGGTCAGGTGATGCATATTCCTGAAAATCAGTGGGTGTTGGTTCCAAGTGAATGACATTGAGGGCCTGAGAAATTGGGAAAGACATGTTAGAAGTATGGAGAGAGGACAAATCTCTAAGCAAATCTTGCATTGTGTATACCTTATGGAAAATCTGTTGGCTGTCCAGCGAAGAGATAGATTGATGTGAAAGCGTAACAGATCACGTCTTGGTCTAATACAAGTTATTATTATTATTATTATTATTATTATTATTATTATTATTATTTTTATTATTATTCTCCTCATGGAGCTTAAATTAACATTCATCCGGCCATTACAATATTACATAGATTTAGGAGTTCAAATACAAATTAACAAGTATGAACCTATGTATTACACTCAGTCAGATTCGGGCTATGTTTCTTCCATTGGCTGAAGGAATGTCTCTGTTTTCTTCTTGTACTTTATGTCGATGCTATCAGCGTGCAGTAGGCCTACTAAAACATCGATTAGGAAAGTTGTATTTAATATTTTATTTATAGCTATTCTATCGGTTTTTATTAGGTTATTTAACGACGCTGTATCAACTACGAGGTTATTTAGCGTCGATGAGATTGGTGATAGCGAGATGGTATTTGGCGAAATGAGTCCGAGGATTCGCCAAAGATTACCTGGTATTCACCTTACGCTTGGGAAAAACCTAGGAAAAAACCCAACCAGGTAATCAGCCCAAGCGGGGATCGAACCCGCGCCCGAGCACAACTTCAGATCGGCAGGCAAGCGCCTTAACCAACTGAGCCACGCCGGTGGTTACTATCGGTTCTTCTGTATGCTATCTCGCTGTCAAATGTGTTTCTTCAATTATATTTTTAATATTTACTGCTTTACAGATTGTTTGTAGCATTGTAATTGCAGTATTTTTTGGGTTATAGATTTCAAGAACAATTGAAGAGTCACTGCAAGAATGATGGATGTCACTTTCTTGTCGAAAATGAACCAAGACTGTCAATGCATAGCTTAAGACATATAGAATGTACATAGAGAGTTATATGGCATTAACACTGATAGCCATTATCCAGTAATGATCGGAAAATCGCAGTTAAGCTTTGAGCGCTAAGCATTTCAAACTTTCAATTGCTTCTCCTGCAAAATGTATTTAAAATGACATCCATCATTCTTGCAGTGGACTCTTCAATTTCAAATTACTTATAGGCCTACCGCGTATTTTATGTCTGACGTACTCTGTTGCAAAGCCTGAGACAATATGATTATACAGTAAAACCTCCCTAAAACGAATCGCGATCGTTCCAGATTCTCCCCCCCCCCCCCCCCGCTTTCAGAGGTTTTCGTTTTACAAAGGGTTGAGTTTTGGCAAAACTAAGAATAGACTACTGCAATATGCTCACCGTAGGAAGAACACAATGAAAAAATAATTTTAAATAAAAGTTACTACAGTAGGCTACATCAAAGTGAATTTTATTTCCATAATTATTAACTTAATTAATTAATTAATTAATTAATTTGCATTGGAACCCATACGTTAGAACAGGTAAACTCATTTAAATATGTAGGTTATAATTTGACATACTGTATTTACCTGTTACTGATATATCTGAAAATATTCAACATTTTAATGGAGCCTTAAGAACCATCAACCAGGTTTTCACAACCACGAAAACCCAAAAACATACCAAGTTAAAAGCATATAAAGTTCTAGCAAGACCTGTCTTCATGTATGGTAGTGAGGCCTGGAATGTCCGAAACTCACATGATCAACGCCTAACAACTGCGGAAATGAGATTTCTAAGGAGGACTGCCGGCTACAGCTTGCTTGACCATAAAATGAATGAACTAATTACAAAATAATTGAAAATTACACCTATTTATGAACATATCAACCACTATAGACAAAAATGGCTTAACCATGTCAATAGAATGGACAGTTCCAGACTCCCAAGACAAATTCTCCGCTATATACCACATGGAAGACGATCTTTGGGACGCCCCCTGAAAAGATGGAGACCGTAACAGGCCACTAGGCCTCATACCTGCAAGGACGATGATGATGATTAACTTCCGCAATTGCAGTCTCTCTTTCTCCCTCTCTCTGCGCCCTAGTTTCTTGGGCACCACATTTCTTTTAAAGTGCATTGCCGCGACTTTTTTTGAAGGGAACGTTGTAGGATTTCCTTCGCGTCCTGCATCAATTCAGAGTGTAAATTGCGCCCTGATCCATCGGTTGTGTAACTGAAGTTGTGTTTGGTGAAAAAAAAAATAGATTAACTTCACGTTAGACAAATCAGTCCTTGGATGGCAGGTAGCATTGTCTAAAAACAGTATGACCTTACGACCTTGACGTTTCATTGCTCAATTAAAATTATGAAGCCACGCTTCCATGATAGAACTGGTCATCTAGGCTTTCTTATTAAATTGAACAGTTTTACCTTATTCGCACTATTATTTAACACTGTATTGGCATATTAACACAAAACTCAGAATAAATAAACGGAAATGTGAAGCTACATTGGCATTACACTACAGTTATTCACAGTTTTATTTTACTCGCACTGTCCTTTATCACTGTATTGGGTTGTTAGCACAAAACTGAGAATAAATGTTAGAAAATGCAAAAGGGTTGGAAGAAGTAACGGTACAGGAGATCAGTAACCTGCCCGGGTCCTTGACAATAAGCACAGAATAGTGACATGGTTAGAGAAGCTTCACCCCCAACGCCTGACAAAGAATAGGGAAAGTCTTCCAGATCATTGCATGTACAGTCACACAAAAAAGTTGTCATGTTTCGTACAGTATTATCGCAAAATTAAAAATGGTTGGAAAGAATTTAGCAACAGTTACGCTTAAAATTATCAGTTTTAGTCAGGTTTTTTTTTTTTTTTTTTTTTTTTTTTTTTTACCTAAATGGTGCTCAAAAATAATTCCGTTTTCGCGTTAGACAATTTTCCGTTTTGAAGTATTATTTTACATAGGAAATCATTCTGTTCTCAAATTTATTCTTCGTTTGTGCAGGTTTCCTTTTTATAGAGGGTAGGGGTGAGTCGGGTAGTATCGACATCGGGTAATATCGAACAGTGCGTTTCTTTCATCTACCACCATATGGTAGTACCTGAATGACATGGTTACGTTTCTCTATGCGACATCACAGAAACGTAACCATGTCAATCAGGTACTATCATCGGGTGGTAGATGAAAGAAACTCACTGTCCGATATTACCCGATGTCCGATACTACCCGACTCTCCCCTACGTTTTACTGTATTAATAGCGATTAAAAAAAGTTTAGCTATACAGTAGACTAACATTAATAATTATTTATTAGTGATTTAATTCGTTCAGATTAGATAATTACGTTGTTAGGGACCGGTCACGTCACGCTTCGCTACGGACACTTCATAAACAATGTTTAGGCCTATAGCAGAAGATTATGCATGTTTATGCAAAGAATTTTCACATATATAGTCCGTTCGCTCTTAGTTTGGGTCCTAATGTAAACATTAACCACGTATCAGCGATCTCAAGACTTTCTACTAACAGAGAAATATCGCATAGTCTAAATAGTATACAGTAAGATGATTTATTTTGACCTGCTGTTCACATATTATTATGCTTTTTTCTTTCTTTCTGTATGTTATATATTATGTCTGATTTCTTCTTATTTGTTGTTTATTTATTATTATTATTATTATTATTATTATTATTATTATTATTATTATTATTATTATCTTATTCAGTTTTGTGTGTAAAATTGTAGTGTAATTTGTAAATTTGTAGTGTTTTTGTAACGCAGTCTTTACTCCTGGTTGAGTGTTAGAGAAGGCCGTATGGCCTTAACTCTGCCAGGTTAAATAAATCATTATTATTATTATTATTATTATTATTATTATTATTATTATTATTATAACTACTTATTTTTGGTCTGGTCTGTACAGGTCTTTTTTATGCACGGATACAATTTTTCTTTCTATTTTTTTTTTCATTGGAATCCATTCTAAGAGTGGTACACTTTCACAATCACGATAAATGCGAACTGCTATTATGTTTTTAATTATTTTTAAATACAGTGTTTGATTATTATTAAAATACCATTCTCTTGGTTGTAGGTGAAATATCCTGTGTTGCAGGACGTAAATAAGATTCTGCAGCAGCAAGCAATGTTTAAAATTTAAACCTTGACAAACGAAATCTTTCTTTAAACCGGAATTCTTGAAAATCAATATTCTTAGTCTAAATGTTCCATTAGTATGTATGAATTCTTCTTCACTGTGACTGCTTGAAGATAAGTCATATTACATTAAAAATGTTATTTATACACATTTAAGAAAGTTTACCAAGAACAAAGGATTGGTATAAAACGTGCTCGTGTTTCTGTTTTACAAATGACAAAAACTTTTTATGGAAGAATCCGTTGGTAAAAGAAAAGAAACTGTTAGTAATTACTAGTGCTTGTCGCTTGTCGTGACAAATTTACCAGTACAGACTTACACAACGGAAATGATTGGTTTTTTACTTATTTGCTAATTTGTCCCTAGCAAAATAGTAATTTTAGTTTTATATAATAGGCTCCTGTCTCACCACCGTAATTTTGTTCAGTATAAATGTCACACAATTTACCGAGAATCTAATTCCTGTTCCTTTGCTGAGAGGATGCAAGTTGTGTACTGCGTTCGGTGTCTCGGATGCATTTCAAAACTGCTTTCTTCTTAGCAGCTCCGGTGGTCCGGCTCCTAACATTCCACATGCATTTCATTATATCGCTCCGTTTGGCATACACAAGACTCAAACCCAGACAAGACATGCAACTCAAATTCTCAAGAGACTGACAGATCTGCGCCGATTTTATCTAGGATGTCAGTAGCTTCACATTTTTTCCCAATTATGTTAGCAGATATTTCTAACCCTTAATTGAAGGCCGAAATTAGGCCTACAAAACAGTAGAGAGAGAGAGAGAGAGAGAGAGAGAGAGAGAGAGAGAGAGAGAGAGAGAGAGAGAGATTTTTAAGAGAAATGTTACTTTTGCAAAAATATTTTTATATTACTATTATTATAATACAGAGCATTAAATTATGAAAATAATTTGCTGATGAATGTAGTTTCAAGTTAGTGCTGACAAAAGCATTCCAGTTAGTAAATTCGAAAATACTGTATGACATATTTTCCGTGGGCCTACCTAAAGGTCTTCAAAGGTATTTCCTTTCGAAGAATCTTAAAAATTTCAGTGCGAGTTGTGTAAAACCCCTAATCACATATATAACAGATTGACTATCGCAATGTTTTTTTTTTACTTGGTTATTTAACGACCTGTATCAACTACGAGGTTATTTAGCGTCGATGGGATTGATGCTAGCGAGATATTTGGCGAGATGAGGCCGAGCATTTGCCATAGGTAGATTACCTGACATTTGCCTTATGGTTGGGGAAAACCTCGGAAAAAACTCAACCGGGTAATCAGCCCAAGCGGGAATCGAACCCACGCCCGAACGCAACACCGGATCGGCAGGCAAGCACCTTAGCTGACTGAGCTACGCCGGTGGCTCCATCGCAATGTTAAAAACGGTAGCATGTGGAAGAGAACCATCAGAATCGCCACCGTCGCGTCGATTGGAAACGAACGCTAGATGCAAATACAGTTGCTCCATGAAATTTAAATGAGAGTTATGACGTGATTCCTTCTACTGTCACTAGATGGCAGTACAGTAAACTTGATAAAAGTTGTTGCCATCAAAGCCTATAAAGCTGAGCAATCTGTTATATAGTGATCAGGGATAAAACAACACAAAATACTTTCATTTATACAAAATGAAGAGACTCGTATAACTATTCTGTGATGAATTTTATTTAGCGATGCACACGTATTTAAGGGCTTACCGCTTATGAGCGGTTGCCGCTTAATACTCGATGGCGTTGCCAACCTCTCTTATCTCACGACAGAGGGTTGCACAATTGACTAGTTTTTCTTTATTCTCATTCTGATGGTATCACCACTGAATCTTGATTTAGTGGTTTTCTCCCACTTGTTTTTCTCTCATGTTATTAAGTTTATATGCGTAGGCAAAAAAACGTAGTGGTTTTGACACTACTTCTTTATCAATTATGCATTTAAAAAAATACAGTCAATTACGACACACCGTACAGATGGCAGGTCTGTCTCGTTGAGTGGATGACATATGAAATACAAAAATATAAACAGAACTGTTCTTTCTTTGAAAGTAAAATGCAGCGAGAGATATTTTTAAACAAATTAACAGATTTCGTTTCTAGAGTACCGTAACAATCAACCAATGAACATAATCAGTTAAAATGCATATTATTCGAAAAAAAATTGTAAGAGTAGACCTATGGTCGAAGGGAGCAAATTAATGAGAAGGACGGAAAGAATCCTAGGCAGAGATGTTCTAATCCTAGGGTATAACTTTTACAAGTTAAAACAACTATAATAAAATAAAGGAATAGCTAAATATCGTAATAAAAGAGGTAATTAAATAGACATTTTAATATTACACACATTATTATTGTACAGTAGTGGCAAAAAAACCGGACCGACCCTTGTAGCTGATTTCAGAGCCTTGTTCACTCCAGAGCGTCGGTGCATATTCCTTGGACCTGAAACCACCTGTGCAGTTGAACAACAGCCACGCAGCTGGTTACTGTTTTCGTCTTCATTGAATGGCTCAGGTGTTTGGGGCGCGCCGCTATCGTGCAAACGGCGTTCTATACACTGTGGTTAACAAAATAGCGCATGCGTTTTATGGTAAAATGAATACTTTAAATAAAAAATGAAATATTTATAATGGTAATGGAAAATTTCTATTTTTAGGTATGCAGTGGTTATAAAAATGTCTTCTTCCTGTATAAGAAAACTGATGCCTGATATTTTTCTAAATATGCCAGTAGCTTTGCAAAAAAAAAAATCGAACATTTTACTGAAAACAATAACAAAATATGTAGGCCTATCTGAAAAATTGAGTGACACATTTCATTTTGATATACGGAATTTTTTTTGGAATATTTCTGTTAATAACTTAGAAACTAATTGACTCACTGAAATAAAATTTCACTGCATCATTATCCATCACACCGTTATTATGTGTAAAAAAAACCAAGGACGTAGCTTGAAAAATGTAGAAAATAGACATTTCACCCATCACTTAAGGGTATATGTACGTGAACGACCACAAATATTATCAAAAAATGCAGGCTCTAAATTTCTAAAATTTTATAAGGAAATTAACTCACAATTGGACAAAAATTACAAGGTACCACATCAAGACTTATTAGAACTTCAGTATCAGATAAAAGTATAAAAAAGGTTACTAATAATATTTTTTAGAATTCACTTTTTACTTTAAATTAAATTTTCCAAAATTTGAAAATTTTGACACATATTATTTCATAACTCCACAACCATAAGAGATTAAATTCTGAAATTTTGTACAGTGATTTAACATGCATTTATAGAAAAGATAGACTATAATAATGCCCATTTCTTTGAAAATACAAAAATTAGATCACAAAACATTATGTAAATTTTAATATATTTTAGATGGGACAAATAAAAAATTAATTGCATTAAAATAAACAACTCTACATGTCTGAGAGTAGGCTACTTTTCAGAAATAAGTGTTTATTACATGCAGAAAAATATTAAAAATGTCAGAGAGACCATAACAATTTTATGGTTACCAAATGATGTAACTGCAGAATTTTTTTTTTTTTTTTTTTTTCATACTTTGATAAAATTGGTTTGAAAAATGTTATTAATAACTTTTTTTTATACTTTTATAAGATATTTAAGTTCTAATAAGTCTTGTTGTAGTACCTTGTAATTTTTTTCCAATTGTGAGTTCATTTTCTTATAACATTTTAGAAATTTAGAGCCTGCATTTTCTGATATTAGTGGTCGTTCACGTACATATACCCTTAATGTTATTACTAATAACAATATTAACAACAAATACATCATGGGAAAATTTATCTAACTTATACATACTTAGATTTTTGTTCATTTTAATATCATAATTATATTGCTATTAATGTAGGATCACCTTCCCACACGTTGAGTGGTTTAATTATGTCGGAAAAGAAATTAGCCTGTGTTAATATACCCCGAAAATTGCACAAGAAGAAATATTTTATGGAACTCCGCAGATAATTCAGAGCTCTAAACGTAAATCCTTACCATACTATTGGTTTATGTGGTGGTGAATATTCTTACCACTACAGAATCTGCTGCGACGACGCTAGGAAATGTGTGCAGTTGACGGTGCTGCCATTGGCGGTAGATCTGGAGCGAGGTGTCTGCGAACCTTGGATGACGAAGCACAGCATCCTGCAATTGCCAGCCAACTGTCAGCAACCCCTTACTCATTACACAAACCTGACCTGCCTCCTCCCACCTATACATGACTATCTTACCCAAACTCATGTGTCATTTAATACCAGATAAATATAATTCCGAAACTTATTTACAAACATTTATAATTGCAATTCAGACCAATTCTTCAACCTAGTTACTGCAATTTACTTCTTCGAATGTAATGTAATGTGAATATAAATATAACTATTGTGGAAACCACGCTTTAATAGAAACATGTCTCCCTCTCTTATTGTCCAGAACGGCTTGAAATTTCAATGCTTACATCTCAATAGCTTCAAGCGACCATTCCTCTCAAAAGAACAAAAGATATGTGTAGCTGTCCAACCATTCATGCAGCAATCAAAATTATGCTTCCGGGTCTATCCAAAACATGCAGTATGCTATGGTACTGTACTTCACATTCTAAGAAGTAATGGAAGTTGGGAGTAACTACCAACAGGGCGTATTTCGTTATTTATGGCTAACATGAGCCTGGATATATGACGTCTTTATTTTAATTTTATAGTTGTTCTGTGTTGTTTGTAATAGAGGCGGCGTTTACTCATTATTATTATTATTATTATTATTATTATTATTATTATTATTATTATTAACTTTTTAAATTATTGTTGAATATAAAGATAATCAAGATGAGAGAAAATGAAGAAATCAGATTTATAATGTGGAAAACAATATTTTTTGAAGAATGGAAATGAATATGTTTAAACAGTTTGAACACATAAAGAGAATGAACGAGGATAGATGGCCTAGAAAAATTCTAGAATGGGTATCACCTGAAACAATAAAAATGGGATGACCAAGATGATGTTGACTGGAGAAATGAGGTGGAAAATGCAATGAAGGCTACGATGCTAGAGGACATGTGTTTAGATAGAAATTAATGAATAAATCTGTGTATAATAAATTATTAGCAAAGGCAAGGAATCCTCATCACTCTGAAGATTCTAATGTTGTGTGCAACCCCAAATCACATATAGGTTGCTCATCTCTGTGTTAAAATCGGTTGCACTTTGAAGAGAACAACCTCCAGGATCGCCACCCGTCCGCCGTAAACGAACACGAGATGGCAGTACAGTCGCTAATGCAATTCAAATGGGAGTTATGACGTGACTCCTTATGTAACAACTAGATGGCAGCACAGTAAACCTGACAAAAGTTGTTACCGTCAAAGCCTATAACGCCGAGCAATCTGGGTATATATGATCTAGGGTGCAACGCAACGTATCGTGTGTACCGCAGTCTTCTACTTTCAGCCAATAGGAAAACGACCAGGTATCTCCGAACGGCTGGAATTTGGTTTGACTCCGGTCTAAATTTTCGCTGAATTAACTACAGTATTGGATCACATAGGTATATAAAAGTATGAAAATGAAGCATAAGTACATAACAGTAATGTCAAAATACACTTATATTTCTTTTGTATAGAATTATATTCAACATAAACATGCATACAAAGACTGGCAGGTGATGTTACAAGGTTACTATTTGTTCTCTTACGTGTAAATGTATTCTGTTAACAAACAAGACTAAGCATGTCACGCGTCATGAAGACACAAACGATACGTGGAACTAAAAATAATGCATATTGATTACACAACTTTTAACACTGTATCACTTCGGAATATGTATGATAAGACTTTCTTGTGTTAAATTCTAACGTACTAGTTCTGATGACCCATAATAGGTCGAAACATGTAAACAAGGTACGTTAGAATTTAACACAAGAAAGTCTTATCATACATATTCCGAAGTAAAAATAATGCTTCCAACATTATAGCACTACTTGCATACGTACTGTAAATATTGTTCGAAAATGCAACCAACGTTAGGGTTTACGGTATGCATTGAAGATATATTTACTAATGTGCGAAATATATATCCATGAGTTCCAATCCCACTGAGGCACGAAAATTTATCCGTGAACTGATTTGTGGTTATTTTCATCCTATAAATGTGACATTTTATTAAACTGAAATGAAGCTGCACGATGGAGGATAACTTTATTAAATTTTTCGCTTCATCAACGACGATGACGATGTTGACGATGGGGAAGATGGTGATGATAGTGTTGGTGACTAAGCCAAATAGCATGACTTGATTACTTTTATGCTATTCGAATTTCTTGATCACCCTCTTCATTCCGACGCTCACGGCGAAATAAGCGCTACTATCAAAGGAGGAAGCAGAACAATGAGTTTCTTTATTCATTTGCAGGACATCTGAAGATCACAACCAGCAGGTTAATGACCCTGAATAGTTGCTAATCTGTGTTCAAAATGTCAAGTAAATTGTGAATTACATTAAGAAATTCTCCAGAATAAAATAGATTTATCTCATTTCGCATACAAAGATGATGGAAATTACTGCAAAGGAAATTTATTTACAGGAGGTTTTATTGTGAAACGCCAGAGACGCGTGAAAGGATGCACATGGTCGCACAATTCATTCAGTTATATTCTCCTATTACCAGTTGCCCTTTTTTTTTTTTGTCTGTTGCGATTTAATTATGTCGGGAGATCCGGAACGCGAGAGGAGAATCACCGTCGGTCGGTGAACTTGAAGAGTCTGCAACATGTCAAAAAGAAGTGTAGGGAGGACTTTGCAATTACAGCTGCAGAACCGCAGTTTATCTGTACATAATGTGGAGTCGTGAGCCGTGTTATTCATTCATCCGCAAACTAATGAAGACAAGGGACCGGATGTGGTCTGGTAATTGAACCGACGGTACACACTCCCGAAAAGAGCTTTGAGTAAATAAGAGGAAGGAGCTGTGACCGTCGAGATAATTATCTTGAGTAGCTGTCTCTCAGCGACAGAATTTACCATGTCACTATTTCTGAAATGAAATCCTTCATTTAATAGTCTGCACTACACATTATTTCTAGAAAATTATAAATGCGAAGAAATAAATTCTGTCCACTCACACTTCCGCGTCAAAAATATTAACTTAAAATTAGAAAGAACAAATGAGGGGTTCGGGAGTAAAACATGGTAAGTGACGTTTTAGTATTTTGAAGTTATTAGGTAGGTAAACATTTATATGTCCCGCGCCGTGGCGTAGTGGTCTAAGACATCCTGCCTAGGACTCGCGTTACGGAAAGTGCGCTGGTTCAAGTCCTCATGGGGGAAGAAATTTTCTCATGAAATTTCGGCCAGTTTATGGGACCGGTGCCAACCCAGCATCATGATGCACTTGAGGATGCTACGATAGGTAGCAAAATTCGGTTACGCAAACCAGCTATAACGGCTGGCGGGCTCATCGTACTAACCACACGATACCTCCATTCTGGTTGGATGATCGTTCACCTCTGCTGCGGCATGTGGCCGTGAGGCCAGCAGCCGCCACGGATTATAAAAACATTTATATATACATCCAACAGTTTGTATAGTTACCAGGAAAGTAAAATCTGTATACTTCTGCCATTTGTTGAGATATTGGAAAACTACCTACTGCATTAGACGCAGAAGGTAAGATACCATATTATACGCTACACATCTCATTTTTGACAAAAAAATGTCAGTTACCATGTTTTACAACCGAGCACCTCAAATATCAAGACTTATACTCTATTAACAAAGAGTGGGAAGTTACAAAAATGGTGAAATCAATTAATGCCTCGTATATTAAAGTGTAAAATGTTTCATACTATGTAGAATCTATTTTAGGGATTTAAGTCCCAAAACATGATAAAAATATTCACAAACTTACTCCCTTTTAATTTAAAGTTACCGTTGTGTTTCAGCAACAATATGCATACTTTTAGAGGAAGGCGCTTGGATGCAAGTACAGTAACGCCTCATTTTCTCTACTAGAAGCCTTTATTCTTTTTTTAACTGCAGATATGAACACGTAATAGCTTCTCGTGTCCTTGCATCGAAACCACAGTCAGTAGAAAGGTGTTCAATTATCACATTTCATCACTGAACTGAAGAAAATTCTCACGTTACTGCTGAAGGAAGATATCAATAATTCAGAATTACCACATGGCCAGGAATAATTGGCGGTAGTTTCATTGAATATGTTCCGACTGGGAAACTAACAAGAGCATGGAACAGATTGTTTTTACGAGAAATTAAATTAATTGTTTCATGCAGTATAAATTGTTACATCTTTTGCTGGTGATATTTCGTCAAATTTTAGTGAATTGTTAGGAACTTTTGGCTTCGCAATTAATTAAAATAGATTGTGATCGTAGAGAAACGGTTTTTTAGCTGTAGTTGCCCGGACCTCAGTCCAGATGGATTTTTATTTAAGGGGCTATCTTAATCCATTTCCTACAACAAACACCACTTCAATACAATGAAATGGTACAACATGTAAAACAATGGTACAAGCGACTTCGTCAGACACCTGGAATAATTTCACAAAAGTGGCGTTGCACTCTCACAAAATAGTGGCTGAAGCTGTCATGTGCACAGTACGGCACATTTTGTGGGAGATATAAAAATTCAAATATATATTCTCTATTGTGCCAAAATTACCCTTAATGGGCCAATTTACCCCCGTTGACGGTAACTCCGGCATTGAATGTAACGGTAGATTTACTTGCTATACAGAGTGATTCATAAATACCTGTAAAAACTTTGTGGGTGTAATGTAGAGGTAAAAATAAAACTAAAATGTTCTATACAACTCTGAAAGTAAGTATTTGTGGGAAAAGTTGTATAGAACATTTTAGATTTAGTTTTACTTCTAAATTACACCCACAAAGTTTTTACAGGTATTTATGAATCACCCTGTATATTATAAAACTTCCCTCTTAACAGAGTCATATGCCTTTTTGAAATCTATGAATAACTGGTGTACTGTACCCTTATAATCCCATTTTTTCTCCAAAGTCTACATAAAACGTAAAATTACTCGTACTCATTCTTACTGTGTATATAATATATTTACATGAATTCTGCTCTACGAGAACAGAAGGTTACAAAATACTAATTAGACGTATTAAAACAGTTCTTTCTTTATTCCACTCAGCGATTTCAGCGAACTTAAATACGTCACCTGTTGTGGTAGCTTACATTTAGTTATTTTTTTAACTTTTTGTAGGAGGTGAGAAGAAAATGTAACTCTTAATAAAATTAATGCTAATACATTATGCACCCCGCATCTTTTTCTTATGTTTTTTGAGAAAAATTTTTCTAGCATCGCGCTCGTTAAAGAATAACTAATGCGATTTATTCTAATCAGGACCAGCCTTTCCGCTGTTACCACACTGCCTTCTTACTGAAAACAGATGCTGCTTACGTCACACATTACGACACAGCGCAGGCGCCGATCCTTCAGCTGGAACATTCCTAAAATAGCTTCCCTGTTCTGCATTTCCTCTTACAGAGGTCTTTTACTACCGGAAGCATTCTCAGGTGGCTAAGGCAACACTTTCAGTGATTCAGTGATCGCATGTCAAGTTCTGCACGTCTTTCTTCTGCAACACGTATTAAGTTAAAAAGCTTGTTTCGTCTCAAATTTCTGACCCTCCAATGTTTTTTCACAGGCTATGTTTTTAGACATTCATTCCTAAAAATATATATATATATATATTCGAACGCCAGGCAAGGTTATCTAGGTTCTTCAGATCTTCAATTCGTGGTCATTTTACAAAGTTAACGAATATAATTGCTCTTTGCAAGGGGTATTTATATCGGAACAAAAGCGGAATGAATCCGAACATTACAAGCAAAGGGCATAGTACAGCCCGTAGGTGAAGTTCCAAACACAAATCTTCGTTTTGAGACCAAAACCATTACTTCTAACAGGTGGCCAGTGATATGTTTAGTCTTCTCTTTCACATATTCAATAACATTCGAGTATTTCACATATTATAGAAATCACTACCTAGCGTTAAGTTGTCTTTAGAAATATGAACTATATAAATTAGTAATGTATTATTTAATCAAAACATTGCAATGTTTCCCAACACGAGTTTTTTTCTTTCCTTCGGAGAAGGGTCCATATGCAAGCACCGCAGCCTTACGTTTATTGTGCAACCTAATTTATTAGAATGATTTTGAAATCCTTAGAACCGTTCATCAAGCACATGATTCACTGTGTTGTGCCATCTTATCGATTCAGCCATAGCATCCAGGTCTGACGAAGCCAGCGTGAACAGGAACGCCCCTCCGCCTCCCTGTGATGTTCCTCTGCGGCTTCCTCTGATCGATGGATCTGTTCGCAATTCACGTGGATGAATCTGCTGCACCCTTAACCAGAGAGACACGTCGCCGTCGATTCCACAACTCACCAAGGCGCCATCTATCCGAAGGAGCTACACTCCCCCGATCTATTTGCAGTTCGCTTATTGAAGCCCCTGCGGCTTCTCTGGATACGTGCAGCTCCCGCAGACATGCTATCTGTAGGTGGATCCTGGAACCACGTCAGCCTCCTGGTCAACTTTAACTATTGAAGATGATTAATGAAATTATGCTAATGAAGGCGAAAGGAGTCCGAGGTCCAACGCCAAAGTTACCCTGCAATTCTGCTTCAACTGATTGAGGAAAAACCCCGAAAAAAACCCAACCAGGTAATGTGCCCCTATCAGGATTTGAACCCGAGCCCGTTCGTTCCACGGTCAGGAAATGCTAACCGTTACTCTATACAACGGTGGACTCTATCGTCTTTATTTTACGTTCGTTGGGCATGCCAAAGGCATTTATCAAATTTATTTTAATTTTCATGACATGTAATTCAGCGTTCTTACATTTTTGTTTAAATCAAAATATTCTTGATAAAATATACACATCCAAAAATACCATATTTTGCGGGAGATAGCTGTTTCGTCGGTATTTTTATGTAGCGAGAACGCAAAGTTCACACCGCAATTCTCGCTTCTTGGCAAGACACAAAATAATACAATCGATATCAGGAGTTTCTATATCCATTAGTACTCCACCGAATGTTTGTTGCTACAGCGTGGAACAATATTTACTCTTGTTACTAGTGTCTATAAGGAGACTCGTTTTCACAGAGACCGCAGAAATTGCTTTCAAATCCCAGGCGGGTGGTTTGTATGAAATATGAGATCATACAACCCAAAGCAAATAAGCAGATATGGTGGTTCATCCCTTGTTACGTGCTATGTAAACATACAATTAACATTTCCCTATTGGGACAGCATTGAAAGTTAGTATAACTGCCAGAGACCATCTTCAGAATCATTTATATAGGAAACAAAACTTTCGTAAAAAGAAACGAAATTCAGATAACCTTTATGGATGGCATGATATATTAACAGCACTGATAAATTAATCCTTGTGGTGGTGAAAGAAGGGGTATACCAAAAGAGGGATAACAATGAATACAGTAATAAGTGGAATCATTTTATAATAATGTATTCGCCTAGCTTAGTTCGTAGAAATGGCTACGGACTGAAGGCCCCGGGATCAATCTCGGATGGAGACGAGATTTCTTTCGTTGCCAAAACTTCCGGAACGCACCGGTGTCCACTCAACTTTCTGTTAAATTGAGTAACTTACCAGATCCTTCTTGGCTTGAATATGGTGCCGATCACATCAATTCATTACAGTGCCGAGGTCAAGAAGACATGGAGTAATACGTCCATGCCCCACACAGTTTCATGATCTGTAAAATTTTTATTATTCACTCATGTTTAAGCATCATTCTCGCATGTGCCAATCAAGATTATATTTGGTACCATATACCAAAACATGTGTGAATCAATTAAAGAATAATTATAAAAATGATTGAACAGTAAAAGCATGTGAAGTAAAAAAGTGTAAGCACAGAAAATCGAGTCTAAGATATCAGCCGCATTACTAGTCTGTTACAGTAACAACTCTGTTGGCTCGTAGATGAAATACTGCAAACGCGGGGTTGTTAAGTTACGTAACGACAGCATAGTTTTGAAAAAGTAATTCTTTTCGGAAAAATTACTGATTTCTACGCCCGTAACATAGATGTGTTCGAATCTAGTTTTAATCTCTAACCTTTGAATGAATTTTATTAAAATTTTCCTTCCGTAATCTTCTCTTATACTCTATTTTATGAATCGCGTTTATTAACACAAGATTCCAAGTAATTTTTCAGTACGGATACCTTTGTTATATTTGTCTATCTGCAGAGAAGATAAAGCTGCATGCAATGGTTGACGGGAGGTTTCGACATGAGCTCATTAAGAGTTCCCTTGTGAATTGTTTCATCAACTAGGTTCATCTTGTATGAAATTTATAAATAAAAGTTGACAATCTTCTGTGTAGCTCTGATCGCAGTGGCGCGGCGTTGGTATAGTAGAGGAGGCAAGATCTGCCCTGTGACTTATCACGCACCGTAGATATAACACCAGTGGATATGTAGTGGAAAATATTATTTTAGTCTGAGATGAACTTCTGAGTCGATAGATTCGTGTAATATTAACAACCGAAACAAACTTTGTTTCAAATCTCCAATCCTTTCCCTTCTCGCGTAGCTCACATTCCATTCTCGCCTCTCGATCACGGTCTCTGCCTCTGTGTAACGTCACAGTTTCCGGTGAGGGAGAAGAGATAGCAAAAACGTTGTACTAATTTGTGTGAAAAAAATGTCTGAATTCTCATCAAACACTCAGGCAAGCAATGACCAAAACAATGGAATGAAGGCAACCAAATATATTTTGTTTTACTTTAGTATTCTGACGCCCACGACCAAGATAAGCCGCTGGAAACTCGACAGTCAGCCACCGGCAATGATATAATGTAACATCTACTGTATACTATTTATTCAGCAGCAGCTCTTGATCCTTGATTATGTTGCCTGTACCTGCTCATCGAATGCGTCATAAGAGTAACACATCCGTTTGACATGCGTACTCAAATAATGGTAACTTATAAGTAGACAGCGGAAAAAAAGTCATTCGGATGTGAAGGTAACTACAACGCGAGTAGTTTGTCTCGTCAGAGGGTTGTTGTTTGCATTAACACAGTAGGCATACTAGAGGCGCATGCAGGTAAGAACTGTTTTCGAATCGATGATTCAGAAGGTGCCTGATATTTTGTGTACTTTTCTATAAACCCTTTAAAGTGAGGATTGTCCAGCGTCTTGAATAGAATATTGCAACTTATCATTCGATACAAATCCTGGCAAAAATCATATTTCATATTTGTATCGAAATAAACTGCCACCATTTTCTAAAATGTGTTTAAATATCCACATTATGATTAATTTTCAATTTAACTTCATTCTCTAAATTGTACGTTAATGTGCTTTACACAGTATAATATACACTGCATAATAAATACGTCCGAATGGATAGCTCAGTTCGTGAGTAAAAACACTTATTGTTAATACTGTACTGTATTTTGATCAAACAAAAACGTAATGAAAATGATCAAACTCTAAATCGCGATATTTCCTAGTTTACGTAAATGGATGAACTACTTTTCTTCCCTCCTATACCTAGTAAAGTGATTTGTTTGTATTTTACGCCAGTATCATCGAACTCCAGTCGTGGAAAGGGGTAGCAAACTGTGATTCCGGTTCTCAAGCGTTAATTTAAAGGTATAGCCAGGCTAATATTAGAAATGTTAGTAAAAATAAAATGATGTCCCTGTATTAAAGAATACACCCTGGGTTTTTTAAATCTGTCTTCGGCATTATGATCACTTCACCGAACACAAATGAAGACTATGTTTACGTATCTCAATGTTCTCTGTTCACGTACGGACGAGGACTGACTGAGAATGCAGAATGGCAGTTGTTTTCGGTATTCGCGGATGGTACCGTGTTGTAGCTACCTACTTGGGAAGCGTGCACACCTCATGCCATAGTCTATGCGTACAGTACTTGTAAACCGTAAACATGACTTTTATTTGACTTTTTTCCGCTGTCTACTTATAAGATATAGGCCTAATGATTCCTTGGATATATTTTAAACAAAGATTATTATTAGAATGGAGTAATACATATTCCGAAAGAAAAATAAAATGATTTAATTTATTCAATTCTTAGCATTTCCCATCTCCTATGTTGTAAGATAAGAGTTTAGTAAGGGAGGGAAAAGCTATGACGAACCGTGGGAAATGTTATACTACAAGGTTTATTTTAAATGTTCGTGACTTTGTGAACAGATGAAATGTCTCAAGTGACTCTGTGACTTGGAACACTTTCGCTGTTCAGAGTCACCACATCTCGAGAACCATTCAGTGATTTTACAACCCTTTCATCCGATACACAAGAGTTATGTCACATACCTCGTCTAATTGAACATTTTACTAGACGCAATTTCTGCCGCGCATTTTAGTTTTATTACAACATGAAAGTTCTGTCAAGTTCGAGCTTCAGTCTATTGATTTCACTTTCAAGGAAAGGAGTACTGAAGGAAGACATAAAATAACAGATGTCCAATAAAAGCCAAGAGGTGGAGGGGGGAGGGTGTTACTCTGCACGATCGCCTGATGACATGTTCCCTTATAAAGATAAATGCACATGTATGTCCATACTTAATAATATTCCGTAAGATAAGCAATTTATTTTATGTGTATTCAGGGTTGGGACTTTAACGTAAAAAAGGTTATTTATATTACAGTAAAATACGCGTAAATAATGGGTAATTATTGTAATAAATGTAAAATACGTAAAAAACCTCCAAGAACTTTTATTTTTACTCTTTCTTTGTTCAGTTTGTGATGAAAATTTACTGTTTGAATTGCCAACAAATCTAGCTTACAACTGGAAGATACCAATTAATGTTAAAAAAATGGAGATCTTAAGAAGATTTTGAAGTACATACCGAATGAAGTGGAAAGTTTCTATACAGAACTGTACACATGGCCTACGACTAACAAAGATAGTAATGACAGTGGAAGCGAATATTGAAAAAATAAGTTTATTAATGTTCTGACATACAAAAAGTCTATTCAGCCATGCTTCCCAACTCTTTGATGATTAGTCATTTACCACATCAAATTTGAAGAATGATTACATTTAATGAGTTATTATGTTCAAATCATAATATTTACCTTAAACAGTTACACTACAAAAGGCCTTTATCACTAAAATCGTTTATTTTTATAACCCCACAAGTGACAAAAACAAAACTTTCGGGAAATCAATAAAAACTGTTTAGCTTAATTAATTTTATTTTAATTGTAAAATGTATTTAAAAAGTGATATTAGTTGCTATATTATTACGTTTATTCACACTATTAGTTGCGTTTTGTAATATATAAGTCTCCCAAAAAGATAAATTAGTTAGGATGTTATGGCCTTTTCCAACAAACTGAAAGTAAGCAAAGCATTGCTATTTTTCTAAGTATTAGAATGAATGAAAAATGTGAAAGTATGTGAAAACTACAGTATAAAATCACAAACAAAATATATATATATATTTTTTTCTCCTGCAACAGACATTTTTCTTACCAGGACTTAAAGGGAATGAAGTAATTGATGTTTATATTATCAAAATCAATAAATGTTAGTTTATTACTCCGTTAATAAAACTGTTTTCTACATTACGTATTTTATACGTAAGTTACATGTAAAATACGTACAGATAATTTACTCGCCGAACCCTGTGTGTATTTCACTTAGATATGTGTACTTCAATGTAAGCCCTATATTTATATACTATAACGAAAATTTTACGAGCTAATCCAAATGAAATTAATCAGGTTATGTAACACTATCAGATAATATGCATACTTGACAGAAAAGGGGGAAACGATTACTTTTAAGAAAAAATGGACCGCTATTACAATTGCCTTAGTGAAGACATGCTACGTTTTCCCCATGAACACATAACAGATTAACTTTCAAGACAAAACTATGATCAATTTCATTATGCTGCCATCTAGCGGCTGCAAAAGAAGTAACGTTATAACCCTTATCGAATTGCATACAGCAACTGTACTTCCATCCAGCGGTCATTACCAGAAAATGCTTTTTCGACGGTGGAGGCTCTGGTGGTTCATCTCATTTGGTTCTCATTTTATGTTGCAGTTTCATAACATGGGAATGTGATCAGGAGTTTTACATAATTTTAAATAAATCCTTATTATATAACGCTGGATGGAGAATATAATGAGAAAGATGTGTTGAGAAGGACCGGTGAAAAAAAGAACTGCGAGAACGGATCAGAACTTGTCACAAGGTTCATAATATTAGACTTGCATTTTTGTGTTAGAAACATGAACCACAAGTATTATTTGATTTTAAAAATACGAATATAACATGCACTTGTCATAATTCTATTAAAGTCGAGATGAAAGTGATCGTGACAGTGGAACGAATGGTCTAATAAAGCAGAAGAAATGGAATTGTAAGCAGCACGAATGAAGAGGGTGACATATTGTATCTTGCTCAAATGGATGTGTGCTATGTTTATTCTTTGTAGTATGTAGCAACAAATACAAGCATCAAGTAATTTGTGAATATACACAAAAGCCGCCCTAAATAAGGGTTCGATAGATCGGCCTACTAATCAATTCATAAAGAATAATAAGTAAACAAAACAATTTTGTGACACTTGGAAAGGAAAAAAAAAGCATTACGATAAATGATAAGAAAACATACGAAATCATTCACAATAAAAATTTTGTTGGGTATAAATGATTACTAATTATAGCTAAGGATGATTTTAACACGTGAGATCCTATGGCATCAATCGTTGCATCAGAAATTTTATATTGTTTAAGTTGATTTAAAGTTTCACGTGGAATCGTGCCACGGGCACCAAACATGAGCGCAAAAACTGTCCAGTGTGTGATGTGGTATTGTGCTCCAAGATGCTGACAAGGCTCATAGATGACTTGTTTTTCACTACACACCTCTTGTGGCTGTTGCTCATGTATCTCGAAACGGATTGTGGGATCAAGAATGACACCCTTATCCTTCTGCCGATCAATTATGATGATATCAGCCCGTCTAGTAGAGCCATCAGAAGAGACGCAACCAACCTCCTCATAAACCTCATAGGAAGCATTCTGACGGATTGAAGCTGCGATGAGAGAACGAACCGTATTATGTCTGTTGATTCGGAGCAATTCTCCATGATGGCAGAAACCCAAGACGTGAGGAAGCGTTTCTTGCTCGTCGCATCTTCTGCAACGGGTTGAGTCAAGAGTTCTACCAGGGAGAGTACGTACAGGTATTGTATTACAGTTCATCTTAATGGCTTGCGTCCATTGACTGCATGAAAGTCCCTTTTTGGTTGAGATCCACGAATTACCTTTCTTCCAGTGAGAATAGAAAACAACTCCCAAACCTTTACTTTTCAATTTGCTCCATTGATTAAAAGAATCTTCACGCAATGCTTTTTTTAGTTTCTGAGAAGAAATACGTTCAGAGCAATCGAAGGTAATTGGTAATTGTTTGATGCAATGTTCAATTTCGTTTGGAAGATTTCGAGTGGCTGCTACATGAGGGTTGTCAACGTGTAAAAGTCTTTGACAAATATTTAAGTGCAGAAGGTAAGCTTCCCACTGGGCTTTAAATACTCCTAAACCTCGCAATCTTCTTGGTGCATACAACATAGCATCCGGGGTGTCAGTAGGAATGTTAATTATTTCCTTAACAGCGCTGCGAATTAATTTGTCAATATCAGATAGAAATTTCACTTTAAGATCCGTCAATCCGTCAGAATGCTTCCTATGAGGTTTATGAGGAGGTTGGTTGCGTCTCTTCCGATGGCTCTACTAGACGGGCTGATATCATAATTGATCGGCAGAAGGATAAGGGTGTCATTCTTGATCCCACAATCCGTTTTGAGATGCATGAGCAACAGCCACAAGAGGTGTGTCGTGAAAAACAAGTCATATATGAGCCTTGTTGTCGGCATCTTGGAGCACAATACCACATTACACATTGGACAGTTTTTGGGCTCATGTTCGGTGCCCGTGGCACGATCCCACGTGAAACTTTAAATCAACTTAAACAATATAAAATTTCTGATGCAACGATTGATGCCATAGGATCTCACGTGTTAAAATCATCCTTAGCTATAATTAGTAATCATTTGTACCCAACAAAATTTTTATTGTAAATGATTTCCTACGTTTTTTTACCGTAATGTTTTTTTCTTTTTCTTTCCAAGTGTCACAAAATTGTTTTGTTTACTTATTATTCTTTATGAATTGATTAGTAGGCCGATCTATCGAACCCTTATTTAGGGCGGCTTTTGTTTCTACAAATTATCTATCTAAAGGAGCACATTGGAAGCGGTAAACCAACTGAGGCCAGATATATTGATTTAGTATAATAATTAACCCTTAACTTGGCAAAACTTCATTTCTCACACTAGTTTATTAAACCTTGTCGGACCGTAAAGAAAACAACTATCGCAATGTCCATATTTTAATATGTTGTACAATATTATAGTGTTGTGAGATTTTAATTTTCCTACCAATTTTTTTTCTATTGTTCTATTAAAATTAGAGCATTATAGCCTATTAACCTGTTGTATCCTATAGGATACATTGTCAATTTAAGGGTTAATTACACAAATTTCACAATGACAACACAAACTGTATTAAACTAAAATGCAGACCGTTCCAGCGATAAGTACCGGTTTATTCGTCGGCCGCTGAGGGGCCCGGTGCTTGAGCGATAGTCGGCAACCGAGCCCTTAAACTCACAGCGCTTCATCGAATTAAAACTTACATGCATACTTACTAACCATAATATGTTGTATTTAACATTAATTATTATATGTTATATTAATTACAGAATTTTGTACCCATCCTTATGACAGTAGCTGCTGGAAATGTTGACCGTTTTGAGTTATACAGAATTCACATCGGGGTTATGGCCGGCTCGTTCCCCAGATTTAACACCGTTAGATTTTTATTTATGGATAACATTAAAAAATAGAGTGTATGCAAATAATCCACGCAAAATTGAACAACTGAAAGATAACATTTGTGAGGCAATTAGACAAATCAGTGCAGTGGAGCTCATGAATGTGATAGTTTTTTTACGATGATGTGAACTCTGTATAGCGCAATATGGTCAACACTTCCAGCAGCTACTGTAATGAGGGTGAGTACAATTTTTTTTACTTGGTTATTTAACGACGCTGTATCAACTACGAGGTTATTTAGCGTCGACGGAATTGGTGATAGCGATATATTTGGCGAGATGAGGCCGAGGATTCGCCATACATTACCTGACACTTGCCTTACGGTTGGGGAAAACCTCGGAAAAAACCCAACCAGGTAACCAGCCCAAGCGGAAATCGAACCCGCGCCCGAACGCAATTCCGGATCGGCAGACAAGCGCCTTAACCGACCGAGCTACGCCGGTGGCTCAAAATTTTGTAATCAATATAACATATAATAATTAATGTTAAATAAACATATTATGGTTAGTAAGTACGCATGCAAGTTTTAATTCGCTGAAGCGCCGTGAGTTTAAGGGCCCGGTTGCCGGCGATCGGTCAAGCACTGTGCCGCCCAGAGACCGAAGAATAAACCGGTACCTATCGCTGGAACGCTCTGCAGTATCATAACATAGATGTATAAACACTCTTTAAATAAAAGCGTATGTTTTAGGTAAGCAGATTACTAGGTATAATATCAGTACCTGAGAGTTTTCTTCACTTGCACGATTCTTCCTTTTCTTTGAGAATATTCGGAGGAGTCCACGTGGTTTCATGAGAACGGCAAAATCTACTATTTCACTTATTTTTCATTACTTTTGAAGTGTGCATGATGCCATGGGTACAGATATGCCACAGTTTAAATTATCTATATTCAAAATGAATAACTGTGAAGAAATTGAGACTAAATGTTTTAAGTTCTGTAAGAAAGGTATATATCTAAAAATTCTACAAGCTATTACTTAATAAAAAATACTGTTCGAAAATATCTGAAAAGTTATTTCCATAAACAATAGTGATCACAACGGTTCCAATAAAGTAGCTGTATCACGATAGGCATCCTTGGTCTGCGCGTTTTGTTTACAAATATTAACTGCTGGAAGAGCGCTCCTCACCCTTAGCTAAGACATCAGTGAAAGAACAGTACATCCCGAGTTAATGTCCGGGCTATTCCGGGTTAAGTTCACGGTGCGATGTGCTGTATTTGTACAAGAGCGCTGCCGTTCGGCTATCCATTCATACATAGAATAGAAGTGGTAAGTACAATAAGCCTCGGACTGCAGTCCCTCCTCCGTACAAGAAAAAAGAGGTGAACGATCATATACAGTTAACATACACATGCAAATTTCATATGAAAACAAAATAGGCGTTGTAGTTCAAGCAGATAAAATGCATTCAACTTCTTTTGGTTTATAATAGTTTCAAAGCAGAAGTCACTATTGTAACTCAAATAATTGAAAGGACGTGTCCTAATTATAAAAATATTTTCGGTTTAATTTGTTTTATTTTTTTATTTTATTGGGTAATTTTACGACGCTGTATCAACATCTAGGTTATTTAGAGTCTGAATGATATGAAGGTGATAATGCCGGTGAAATGAGTCCGGGGTCCAGCACCGAAAGTACCCAGCATTTACTCGTATTGGGTTGAGGGAAAACCCCGGAAAAAACCTCAACCAGGTAACTTTCCCCGACCGGGATTCGAACCCGGGCCAGCTGGTTTCGCGGCCAGACGCGCTGACCGTTACTCCACAGGTGTGGACAATTTGTTTTAAATCGTATCACATTATAGAAGGGAATGGAGGGGAATATAGGGTAAGAGAATACGTAGAAAGGGATAGGATGAAAATGGTGGTAGGTAGGGGAGGGGAAGAGGGAGAGGAGAGAGATAGACGAAGGTTATAAATTTAAACAAGTTTCAATTTAAATTTGAAATTAATACTATGTAAGGATTGTTTAATGAACGTATTAGAACAATAAAATTAAAAAAAAAAAGAGAGTAGATTTAGTACGAAAATGTTAGGGATAGTTATTCTGTCTAGAATGCTTCAAAACATGGATACTTAAGTGTAGATGTAGAAATCAACAGTGCGAAATCCAAATATCATAAGCAGGGAACGGATTTATATGGACTAAAAATATATGAAATATGTAAATATATATGTAGTTATTTTTACCAAAATATGGAATTAAATATGGATTTTTACCAAAATATGGAATTAAATATGGACTTAAAATTATAAAAAAATGACTATGTACGTTAAATATTGGTACATTTTAATCAAACTAAACAAAAAATATAATGGACGTACCTTATCTTCCAATGTAGTTTCAACAAAACACAATTTTTATTGTCTGTTACCATAACAGTAGGTTACAAACATTTCTTTCAAGTGCTGAAAAGTGAATCTTCTTCTATTGTCTCTGAGGATAGATTTATACTGACTAAAAGAGCGTTCGACGTCACAAGAAGTAACTGGTACATAATTCAATTTCACAATGTCTGCTGGGGATAAGTCCAAGTTAATCTTCACTGTTGATTCACCACTCATCACAGCAACAACCTTTTGTAGTTCTTCATATCCAGGGTTTTTTGAAAGTACAGTGTCCACCTTAGCTCTTACTGCATCTGCAACTTTACCTCTACCACGATTCAGTTGTTCCACAGTACTATTTATAATTTCAAAACTTTCAGATAGTGAAAGGTGCCTATTTTGGAGACTTTTGAGCGTTTTTATGATGCATGAAAATGTATGCTGAATGTGAGCTAAGTCATTCTTCACACTTATGTCACAGGTAACTGTTTTCGCAGTATCAATTGAGACTGCATCTTCAGAGTCCAATGCAAGGAGAACATTGTTAATAGAGTCTATATGTTCGGCATAATATTCAACTGCTTCTAGCCATGTACCCCATCTAGTTAAAATTGGCTTTGGTGGCAATGGAATTTCAGGGTACATTTCTTTCAACACGTTAACTCTACTGGGAGCTTTGAGAAATACTTTTTTCACTGATGAAATCAACAAATCTACTTTAGGGAAATTGTCTCTGACCACTTCTGCCACACGATGAAATGCATGCGCCACACAAGTAAAATGAGTCAATTTAGGATATACAACAGATAATGCTTGTCCAGCTTTGACCATATAAGGGGCAGCATCGCTAATAAAGAATAACACATTATCGTACATAATACCCTTTGGCCACAGGATACCCATAGCTTCGTTGAACAGTTTAACTATAGTTTTGTTATTGCACTTTTCTAGAACATCACAATGTAAAAGAATTCGTTCAGAATATTGTTCACTTAACAAACCGATAACTACATTACCAACAAGTCTACCTTCTTTGTCGGGAGTCTCATCAATGGAAACCCAAATTGAACTATCTTTAATTTCATCTCTTATCTTCTGTATTGTCTCATCGTAGATGGATGGAGCATACGTCTTCCTAAGTGTTGACTCACCCGGGATTGTATGTTGAGTATATTTTTCAAGGAATTCCCTGAAGACCTTATTCTTTAGTTTGTAGAGAGGAATATCAGCAGAGATGAGAGAACGGCACAGGTCGATGTTAAACTCAGATCTTACATTCGATGTTGTTGGTTGTGTTAAAAACAATTGTCTCTGCTTGGAATTTAGTTGTTTGTTGGCCTGATGTTTACTAGTTGTAATGTGTTGTTGCACCAGGAACTTTTGTGTAGATGATACTGCACACTGACACAAATTACAAAATAATATTTTATTGTCAGTTGATAAACCATCTTCTTTAAATTCTGAAATGTAACTTGTTAGTTTTGATTTTAAATTGACTGAATGACGTACTTTTGGCATATTTACCGTCTTTATAGTATGATTTACAAAACTGAACCTATGTGTACTCTGACTGGCATTTAACTGTTGAGCTGCACAACTGAAGTCTGTTAAAAATTTTAAATTAAATTAATACAGTTTTGTAACTTACTTTCCCATTGTTGATAGGACTGCTAATTTTCAAATAACTCTGATGTTAAAGGGATTACTGAACATGTGTTTAAATCTCTATTGTTGAAATGTATTTTTAAAAGTTAATGGAATTTTGTTTTGTTTTATTGTTAAACCTAATATAATATGGACTGTTTTATATGAAATATGGAAAATATATGGAAATTAACGAAAATATGTACTAAACTCTAAAATATGGAAAAATATGGAAAATAAAAGTAGGATTTTTCAACCCTACACATTGTGAAACATAAAGATAATGCAAAATATAAATTATATTAGCTTTATAAGTAAATATGTATTTACATATAAATCCTTTCCCTGATCATAAGTAAGTGGGCTACATTTGAACGAGATACTAAGAATAATATTCTCATTAAGCTATTCTAGTGTAGACACTATTCTACAGGCGAAAAGTTTCACTCTTATATGGGACGGAACAGATCGCTCTACGAACACTTTCTTCTGCCAATGACACAGATAACCGATTGATACGAAATGGAAATTATGAATCTGCAAGTCAATGAAGGATTTAAAGTGTCAGCTAAGAGTTTACGATATCTCAGGGGTTACAATAATTACTGTAACAGTTCTGAACTTAGTAGTCGCAGATATTGAATGTGGAGTCGGAAGTAAACTGTGATCACACTTTAATAATCTTAATCCGTGACAAAAATATAGCTCATAGCATTCATTTTCTCTTGGCATAAATAAATCCACAACGAGTTTAAAATAAATGAGCATTTACTCGCTCATAAAAGTTTCTTAATTAAAAGGGAGACGTGAGATTACCCACACGGAGCCCATGGATTACGTAATGTAAATACCCATCCCCCCTTTGTTTGTATTCCGAGCGTAAATCAAGCCACTCCATACTTACGTTCATCATTAAACAGGGATGTACAATATACAATAGTATATCCTTCAAGTAAATTTGCATAAATTTTTGTAAGTATAGAAATCAATCTCCTATTTCTCTCTTTCAGAGCGATGGTTATCTGCAATTAGTATGGAGACAAAGATTTTAATTAAAGTACAACCACTCTAATACAAATCTAGTTAAATCGTCATCGTAACAGTTATAGTTGTAAAAAAACTTCAAAGCTGTCACAGTTCGGAGCTGTGATGGCAAAACGCTGTCACATCCCACCTCTAATCTAGCTGTAAAATAGTGAAGTGCTTTCATGATCTTCAAATGAATGATTGTAGTACTAGAGGGTACATAAAATTTTGCTATATTGCGCACTGTCATACTCTTTTATTTCTCTGTTTTCCAAAAACTGCGCACGCGCGCACACAAAGCAACAGGAGATTTACAGAACTCCTAAGATTGCGTGAATATGTTTTGGCTTTTTTTTTGTTTCGTATGTTATTCTTATTTTTTTATAATTAGGGGTAGTCCTATGGTTTTAGCTGACGTTGCATAAAATCTCTATTTTATTTCTTACTACTGCTATTTATCCGCATTTTCTCTTTTGACTCCCCTCTATTGCAAGAGCTCGTCCAGATACGTCATAACTTCCTTGACAGTATCCGCACAGTCAAGTATATACAGTCACGACGCTTGAGTTTTGAGGGTACTGGGAACAATAGACTGTGCAGGTACTATTTTGCATTGTCTGTAATGAGGCGACAGTAGCGATCCTAGTGGTTAGCAACTATCTATGGCTGCATATTTACTACGTATTGAGCTTCGTGACTGTATATACTAGATTGTGGTATCCGGTTATGTGCAGATTAGGTCAATTGCTTATTAGATATCTCTCATCCCTTATCACCTGCAGGTAGATTATTGAACTCTCAACAGATGGCAGCATTTGTACGCTTTGGCATGTGCAACGTCTAGCGGAGATTTCTTAAACTTCTTAATTACGCTAAAAATATTAGATTTTCTCATTAATTTTGTATAACTCGAACAAAGACGTATTCACGTAAAAAAAAAATCTAGCATCATACCTGACCATACTTTGTTGCATAATAAGAAAATTCATTCATGTTCAATATTCAGTATTATTTCACGCTGTCGCGGCATTCAACGTAGTATGAGACTTCTGGGTCTTTCCTCTGCACCATATCTAAAATTTCTTATTTGTATACTGGCTTTATTATAATTTAAGGCAAAGAAAGGGAAATCTATCTGTTGGATCCATTATCAAGAACTGTGTATAATATATTTTGTTCATTTCTGATTCAGTTTCAGTCCGAAATAATAACTTTTCGTTACGAATAAAAGTGTTAGATGCCCTTTCGCTTATGATGGACCATCATGCAGCCCAAAAACATCGCATGTTTCTACATCTGACAAAGTAGACTACAGACGCTCAAAAACATCGCACAATAATATTAATAATATTCAACATATCGACCGTCCCAAGCACTAACATTATAACTCACTTTCTTACATTTTTCAGGAGATGAAAATGACGTTTTAAAATGATCGTGTAAATTAGTGTAGACTATACAGATATGTAGAGCAACAATAAAATTTTACATACAATTGGGGAGGTTTAGAGCTACAATGATTGTATTGCGAGAAAAAGAAACAATTTGAGACTATATTAACTAGGACAACTCAAAGTCATAAAAAATTGAGTTACAATGTTAGTACTTGGGAGGGTCGATATCTTTATTCCTGTCTATTAATCTTTATGTGGACTATAGTGGTGGTGCTGGTGGTGGTGATAACAATACCGTTAGCAACTACAATTTTCTAGGCTGCAGAATATGCTACTATGTAGAAACAGAAATTCAACATAAAACTGAATTTTTTATCAGGTACGTGGCATAATAAAAAGAACCTTAAAAATAAAACGAATGCAAAAAGACTGCGATGAAATTATATAAAGCCATGCATACACCAATTTGTCTTTATAGCAGTGAAGCTTGGGTATTAATGAAAAGAAAAAAAAATATGTTACAAGCTGCAGACATGAGATTTTTAAGATCAATTTTGATAATCACAAGAAATACGAGTACATACCAATAGGACAAATTAAAGAATTGATTATTAAAGACAAAAATGACTAGACGACATACATAGAATGAAATACTGTCCAACGCAACGAATAATGAATTACAGATCTAGAGGAGATAGAAATGTAAGTCGATCTTACAAAATCTGGACAGATCAATTTGGAACAGCAACAAACTAAATAGTGTACTACCTGAAGTAGAAGAATACCTCCGCTGAAGACAAATGACAGGAATAGCAAGACAAGAGATGTCTCCTCTTTTAGAGCAGGCATCAAATCCGGGTACGTAGCATTTTTAGTGGAAAACATTCCAACTAGACCGGAAGATATGCTACCGAATCAGTGTCGATATTTTACGAGTATTTAGAGATTTTGTTGGTAAGTATGGGAAGCAGTTACAGACAACGGACTTTGTGGTTGAGCTGCCAAAAATTAAGCAGTGCCAGTGCATTATCTGGACAACCCTGTAGTAATCAAACTATTTATATGCGTCATCATGCACTGCGAACATAACAGGTGTTAAAATCTGCGTTAGCATTCTTTATAATAAGAAGCTATTTATAAGAAATCTTGTACAGGGAAGGTAACGTTATCTGTGTAATCAAGCGTTTTCGCAGGAGAAGAGAGAGCGTTCAAAGATTTATCACCGACTCTTAAGACCTAACCGAAATATAATTATGAATTATAGCTATCGCGAGAGTAAATATATAGCCGTTTAAATACATCATTCGCATTAAAGAATGCGGTGTACAGGCGCCAGATTTTCGTCCGTAAATAATTCTCTAATAGAAATGACTGTGTGCGTACGTTCGTGCGTGCTAATTTCAAACACCGCACCATAGCAATGCCTTTTTATTATAGCAGGAATGATTTCTCTATCAACAGAATGAGTATCGCATCAACTGTGGAAATCCAAGTTGATCACTATGTTCCATATATATTAGTCAGTTTAAAATGCCTTTTGACATTTTCTGACAGTAAAGTATTAATTTACAGTCACTGATAAATGTATCGCACTGCAAGATACCACTCCCCTCTATCTCTCCATACGTCTTCTCCTAATTGTCTTCTTTCTATAGCTTCCAGAACGCCCTTTTTCCATGTTGTCATAGGTCTTCCTCTTTTTCTTCTTCTTGATGGGGTCCAATCATATGCCAACCTTGGTAATCTTTCCGTATTCATTCGCATCATATGCCCATATGTTCTGTGAAAATATCCTCTACAATATCATTCTTAACTTGCATTTTCTCTCTGATTATATCGTTTCTAATTTTATCTCTTCTTGAAATGCCTGCTGATCGCCTCCAACAATCCATTTCTAAGGCCATTTTTTAGTGCGTTTTGCAATTGCCAAGTTTCTGCCCCATATAAAGTTGTACTTCTCACAATTGCTTTATAAATTTTATGTTTAGTTTCAATTCTGATTTTATTATCCCATAATACTTGACTAAGAGTGAATATTGCATATTTTCCTTTCCTCAAGCGTTCTTCCATTTCTACATGGTTCCTTCCATCATCTGTGATTGTAACACCTAAATATTTGTATTTATTACTATATTTAATAACACCTTTATTTTCAAGTATCACATTTTGTTTCTTTCCCCAATTCATTCATTCATTCATTCATTCATTCATTCATTCATTCATTCATTCATTCATTCGCTATATTCCATAGATCTTACATGAGCAATGAGGCTTTAAGATATGGAACAAGTCAAAATTTTACAATATTACACTTACAATTTTTACAATATTTTACAACTTTTACAGTTTTACAATCTAGTAATTTTCTACAATGATGAGGTGAGGTCCGAGGATTCGCCAAAAGATTACCCGGCATTTGCCTTTTGGTTGGGAAAAACCTCGGAAAAACCCAACCAGGTAATCAAATCAAAGGGGTGAAATGAAGTGATGCCGAGGACTCGCCGTAAACCACCCGGCCTCAGTCCCACGCCTGGGGAAAACCTCGGAAGAAACCAATGAGAGCCACATGAGATTTTTCAAAATTAAATTTTAATCCAGATTTTTCATATTCTTCAATGAGTTTCCTGCTCATGTATTCAATATCATCATAGTCTTCTGCTAGTATAATTTGATCATCAGCAAATCGTAGAGTATATATATTTTTGTCGCCAACCAAAACACTCATAAGCCTACATTTCTTCTTCTATCCTTTCAGAGCTTCTTCCAGGTAAATTTTAAACAGTGTTGGAGACGGGCAGCATCCCTGGCATAATCATTTAGTAATACGAAATTCAGTTGAGACCTTATTTTTTACTTTTATTTTTGCCAAAGAATGTCTGTATGTATAAACTATGTTCCATATGAGAAACATATTTTATGAAAGAAATTAAATTATTGTATACGCGCGTGATTGTGTGTTTTATATTTCATATATTTTTGCACAATAGCTTTAACAGTAGTTATAAAAAGCTTTGTGATCTGTTATAATTTATCTAAAATGATACTGTATATGTGAATACATACCCTTGTACTAACCTTCTATTGGTTACACATTATTAATTAGCACGTCAATAAGTGGACTTAATTAAAAGGAACTGAGCTGGTTTGGAGATCTTCTCAGGATATAGCAATAGCGAAGGTCTAAACTAAAAGAATATTCCAGTGGATTCCAGACGGCAGAGCACAACCGGGTAGACCAAGGAGAATATGGTTTGAGGGCATCAGAAGGACCATGGCTGTCAGGAATCTTCATGGGGAAGATGCTCTGGAGTCTAGATAAAGAGAAGTAGCGATTAGGAACAGGAATGAAGTAGTAGCTGCAAACCACCGATGAATACAGGCCTACAGGGTGTAAATGATAGCCTAATTATAAACTGCTAAATTATACAGATAGTGTGGAAGATTGAATTCTGTTTATCTTTAATTTGTGTATTAAAATCTTTATGTTTACCTATGGCTTGATGCAGGCCTATGATTTTTGTAAACTATTAATATCTTTTCCTTTGCTAAGAACCATAGGAAATAAAGATGGCGTAGCGTTGTTTGGAACTGTAGCTTCTGTGTCTGTAACTTCTCGACTTTACTTCCATTCACTACAGATAGTACATATCAATCTACTGAACAAAATGTCTCGTGAAATTTAATTATTTCCTATATTTTCATTTTGTAAAATACCATGTTTTTAAGATTCACAGTAGTCTAATATTTGTTTACATTTCGATTGAACGTGAATATCATTACCAATGACCTTGCGCCCAACACATATGTCTGAATGCCAGCTCTGAAACCCGGCAGGAACGCAGCGTGGAACCCAGTAGACTGTACTATACATGCTGAGTCACGTCTCCCCGCTCCCCACTTCCTCGTACGGCGCGGTTTTAGAGCTGGCGCTCAGACAGCAATACACAACAGACACATAACAAAGTAAAAACCGACTGATTCAGCGTACGTTTTGGGTAAAGTAAAAAAGAGAGAGAGAATAGACATGTTGTTTAAGTAAGACTCACAGAACACATTTTTTTTTCTTGGAAAACCTTGACAGTTACAGGAATACGTTACTTGACTTTTTTTCCTTCAGTTATTTGCGCTCTATCATCAATATTTTTGGCAGTTTATATTGTTTACACTTTACACCCTGTATATATAAAATTAATACACAAATAAAATAATCATCACATTCAGTAATGAGGCTTTAGTAGTGGATGTACTAATAATGGTACTAATATAATACATTTTAATAATGATTGAATATTTGGCCAGAACAAAGTTGCAACTAGTAAATGTTTTTTTTTTTTTTTGTTGCTAAATCAAGATTAATGATTTAGGAAGAACATATTTTACTATTAGAATTTACTGGAGTGTACACACTAGGGTAAAATGAAGTGTAATAAAATCCATCAGTGTTGAAACAGCGATGCCAAAATGAAGGCGACTTCATAAACAACCACATTCCATACTCAACACATCAAAAAAAATTAGCCTATGGCTGAAACCTTGTTCTGGTCAACCATTTAATTACTTAACGGCTCCGTACCAATAAACTAATTAGCAGGAAATAAAAGGCGATAATAAATTTACGACAATACAGTCCCAATGAATATTTGTGACCTACAATTTTCTGATAATCTGTTTGATGAAAGTAACTAAAACAGACTGACAGCCCTGTGGGCGAGAATGACTCAAGTAAGTGGAGACTCTCTTCGTTGTGTATTACAGGATTACAAGTTTTAGCTACATGTTACAAGCTACATCTTTCGAGGAAAGTTTTGCTATCCCTGGTTAATATTAATAGACTAACTCGTCTTTATAAAGCCCGTAAGAAAGGTGGAGTCGGCCCCCACAGAGAATTTATATCAGACTCACTTGAAAGTCAAATCCGGATAAATGTCACGGCAAGGACTTGAAGCATTCAGCGTTGCCGGACTTGATTCATGAACGAGCATCGAGCAACAAAATGATTAAGCGAAATCAAAGTGTAACAACCGTTCAGAATTACGTATTAGCCACGTGGAAAATCAGTCTCGCTAGTTCACGAACTTTCCAGAAGAAGAAAACAGAATACTTACAATCATTATGCTGTGTATTACAGGAGGAAATCCATTGCCAATGTTATCTGAAGGCACTATTGAATCCCAGGATGAAGTGAGGAGGAAAAAATTGGAGCCGTTCATTTATAAAACCCCACAGAACACTGAGGAGGAATAAATTTGTGGCTATAGGATACTAGCCACATATGACGTAGAACAGACGCCAAGGGATATTCGAGACGAGGCGGAAGAATTTCTTGCGTCGACGTAATGCTTGCGTCAAGGTCGGTGGTCGCTACTTTGAACAGTTGCTATGAGTCAGTAAAAGATTTGTGTAATGAAAACAAACAACGACTACTGTATCTCAAATATCTGTGCAATGTCATTTTAGTCGGTTAAAAACTGTTTATAAAACCAGCTGAAACATTTCTCACAGTTACTCTGCCAAACTTCACCTTCAAGACGGATTTTGTGAAGTCTTTAACAGGCTGCGCCAACCATGAGCGTTCTGCCGCAAGGTACTTCAGAGTCATCTACGAAAGTATGAAATTCTCTATTTTCCTAGGGAGGATGTCATTAACTCTCTCTATATTTCCCTTTCCTCAATCCTTCTCCTTCCCTCATGAAGTCTTGAAAAAGAAAAAGTGACAATAAATTTTTAAATCCAATTGAATTATCGTGCGTTTGTGAAGCACTTCCATCTGACTCTATTGCCTGCCAACACTTTCACTGCGGAGTAACGCTTAATACGTCTGATCGTGAAACGAGCGGGCTCGGGTTCAAATCCTGGTTGAGACAAGTTACCTCGTTGAGGTTTTACGGGGGTTTTCCCTCAACCCATTAAGACAAAATGCTGGGCGAATTTCGGCGCTGGACCCCGGACTCATTTCGCTGGTATTATCACTTTCATTTCACTTAGACGCAAGATAACCATCGCAGTTGATAACGCGTCGTAAAATAAAACAATTAAAAACATTCTGACTTCCTCCGTTTTACCACAAAGCTCTGCCATCTCTACGACTGTCCTTTCCCAAGTTTGCATGCTTCAAATAGTTTCATTAATCACAGATGACTGGTCCAAAATATCCAAGTACTTTGGAGGGGCTACCACCTTACGATCTAGGTACTTATCAGCGATTATTAATTGATATGATAATATAATTGTACAGGCTATGTATATCAGTGCATCAGCTGTGTTTGATAGTGTGTTGTTGTTTAGTCAACCCCACAAGTGACACCAAGAAGGCACCACTTATGAGGCAACTACACTTCAGTTATTGAGCAACTTCAGTCTTATCCCCTCATCTGAGATTAACTCGACCTATGTTTTTTTTTGTTTTTGACGATATTCTCGTGGTGATACAGACACTTTATATATACTCGGATAATTCCACAATATAAAGAAGTAAATCTATAATATTTGTATCAAAATGTTTATTGAAAAATATTATCAAGGTATGTAGACATGGACGAAACCTTTCATTACCAAATGAGATAAAGAGACCTATTAAAATGCAAATATATTTAGTTGTACATACATTACAGTTGAAAAAGAACTCGGGTAATTCCGCAACAGTGCGGATAAATCCGCAATAGGACTTCGCTAATTCCGCAGTAGTAAATAATTATGAAATACATTATGAAAGTAACATAAAAGGAACAATTTATATGTAACAATGCTCACTTTCTTCATAGCTGTGTAGGAAAACACGAAAAACAGCCAACTTTCGATGTTTCACTGTATTGTCGACAGAGGTGTCGACCAATATCCTTGATTTTTTTCTATAACACTGCAGAGTACATGCCTCCTGTTGACAGAGTCTCAAAACTTACGTTCAGGCTATTGTAAAGCCGCAGTAAAATCATACAGTGCGTTCGTAGCTCGGCCGGACTTGCCGGTCGTTTACGTGTAACTCTGGCGGCAGGCGCGCCTCATCTTCACCCAGTCCAAGGCCGCGGAAAGGTCCGGCCGAGCTACGAACGCACTGTATATGCACTACTTTGGAATTACCTGTACTGCGGAATTAGCCGAGTTTCTCCTATACTGTCAAAACACAAAATTGTGATTTCTGAAAGATTTTCTTCAAAATTCACTCACGGGTACCCTTAACTACGAGCTGCGATTGACTTAGATGTAATAAATGTATTTATTTTTTTCTGTTCAATGGATGACCAGTCCTACTTTCCTAAAGGAACTCGTTCGGCAAAAAAATTGGAAGAGAATTTTGAGATTTTCTAAAATGAGATGTCATAGATCTAAATCCTTAATAGAAAAAATTACAGTTTGAAATTTAAGATTTCACAGCTTCCGTAGATATAGATATGTATGACAAATAAAAATTTGCTAATATAATCCTGCTAACTTTTAATGTGTAGCGGAGTCTTTCGAAATATTAGCACAGGGTATAATATACAGTACAAAAACTGACGTATTATTTCACTGTACGCTAATTTTATGCTGCTGTTTTTTTTAAACTGCCGATCCCTGCTCAAGCTCGAACTCTCGGCAGGCGTCGTTCAAGGAACACGCCCTGTAACAATTGTTTATACCCATTGAAACACAGCAGTCTCGCTTTCATCGTGCCAAGTCTTGTTCTTATTCTCACTTTCTGAAAATATCCGCTATAACTTCGATGACGCATTTCGCCGGAATAAGCCAAGTGCCTCGCGCTCATTCATATAAGAGCTCTAACCAGTGCCAAACCACGTGATGCATCTGCAATCCTATGCACTCCAACGTCGCCGTTTTCTCGAGGGAAAATACTGCAAATGGCGAGTTGCAGCAGAGATCGCACTGTGACGAGAAAACGACAGTCCCGAATGTTACGTCATTCATTGTTCTACGGAACAACATGGAGATCCGGGAAATCCACTCTTTCTTAATTATGAATGAAAAATTTAAATGGATAAGAAATAGGAGTATCTAATGGGCACAGCAGATTATTGTTTTATGGTACAAAGATGAAGAAATTTTCTAAACCAACAGTGAAGACAATTTAATTACAAAAATACTACGTAAGTTTACGACAAAAAATAATTGATCCTACAATCAGATTTGAAATCTCAGCCACTCAACCATCTGACGTGAACGAAGAGAAAAAGAAAATCTACGAGCCCACGATTTAGTACCTATCGGCGAAATACAACATAGAAAAAATCTCAGTTACCGGTCTCTTCTTCGGAGCGAGAGGCACCATCCCGAAAGCCTTTGTAAAGTGGAGAGAAAAATACAAGCTGACGAGAGATCTTCAAGATGCCATCGTCACCACCATAATACAATTTTCTGTAGCGATATTTCGTCAGCATCTTTATGGTGTACATTCAATTTAAATTACACTTGGTTCTATTTTGTTTTCTTATGTCTTATTCACTTTTGTCTGAAACCTGTTTATATAATTTTTCATTTTAAATTTTATTGTGAGCTATTCTGTGTCGCAGGGCAAACCCAAAATATTGGGTCAGACTACTGAAGTATGAAAAATTTAATTAGTGAAACGAGAACTCCTGACGATATATAAGAATCCCGCCCTCACAAAAGAGACTTCAAAATTGAATTGCTTATTTCAGAAACCAGTCAAGCGCCAAGTTAGCCAATTGTGGGAAAATAAAAAAAAACTTTCTAGCATCAGACTAAATGATTTGGTAGTGGTTTAAATATTTTTTGCTGAAAGTAGTATATATTTCAATACTTTTTAGATAAAAAATTATTTTGTGCGTTTTAACATAAATGTAAAAAATACGAAAAAGTTTTTCACTTAACTGGTTTCTGCAATAAACGAGTGGTGCAAACGTATTTTTATGGCATAATTCTGGAATTGTTTAGGATTTTATTACAAAATCCATATTTTTTTAAGGAAATGTGTATTGTCTTTAGGGGTAGTATTTTCAAGCAATAACTGACCAATTATCCCTGTTCTGTTATGTGAAATAGCATGGATTTTCATAAACACATTCTTGCAAACATGTTTCAGTACACCACCAGTCCTTAAATTATAATTGTAAGGTTGAGATCTTTTAAAAGTGCCTTCATTAACATTTTCACTGCCTAACTCTTGCTCTGGATCTTGCTTTTTACGTATACACTTAACTTCAGTAACCTCAACCAAGGTCTGAATATAGGTATCTTGAGAGTTTTTATTTTCAAGAGAATGAAAATACTTTCATGTTTCACTTATCACTTCCTCATCAATGTTTAAATAATATTTCGCATTGCACTTACAAGTAAGAATGTCGGGCTTGGTTTTCTGAGGTACTTCTCTGCCAGAATAACAAACATAACCTTCTCCTTTTACCCTTGCATTGCGAATAGTATTACGTTTATAAGCGTTTTCGTTTACCACTCCTCGTTTCCTTTTAGGTACAGGTTCGTCTTCTGAACTTTGAGACATTTCACTACGATATAGGTCTATTGTTATTATTTAAAAAACACTAACTAAACCACAAAACATATTTTCAATCAGTTGGTCACAAAACTATGAACACAAAATGTACCCGCAGTTTACTGCAGAAACCAGCCAAGCGCTGTCGCATGACTGGTTTCTGACCTAAACACGAAATTCAACATAATGCCTCGCCATTACAGCAGGACGGAATTTGACTTTTTTCAGCACTAAACTGTACGTATACCTTCATAGAACATTATGCCGCCATTAACTCATTTTTTCTTGTTTTGGTATTTGACTGGTTTCTGAAATAAGCGATTCAATTGACACGTGTAAAGTCCAAATCTCACAAACACTGAAGTCGGGCGAACAAACAGGCCACTGTATGTTACCACGGAAGGAAATGACATGTCCAGAACACATTAGGTTCGAAACTTCCATTGAAACCCTAGAAGTATGCACAGTTGCATCATTTTATTGAAATCAAAGTTGACGAGTAGCAATGCGTCGTCTGCGAAGTTCTGGTGAACGATGAGGACTGATCTGAACTGATGTTCATAAACTGTCACGTTATCACAACGACCCGAAGGTTTAAATTGCTTATTTTACAGAATTGAAAAGTTTTAAAATGAAATGCAAATACACTATACATTTATTATATTTGTATTCTATAATTTCGGAATATATATTTTTCATAAATTGTCCTACTTTATTCACGTACGATATTATTATGCTCTATGTTTATATTATATTATATTATACTATATATTATATTATATATTATATTATATTATATTTTATTATATTATATTTTATTATATTATATTATATTATTTCATTGTAGCTGTAATTTTAATTTTAGGTACTATTTTATTTTATTTTATTTTCTATATTCCTCTTACATTAATGATATATCTGAACTGCGACCGAACACGAGAGCTGCTCATTCGATCCTCAAATTTTGTTAATATTACTGTATACTCTTTTTATATTGGTTGTATTATTTTATTTATATTTCTATTGCTGTAATTATATTCTGTAGTCTGATGTATTATTCTGCATTATTGCCTAGGTACTCGTACTCGACTTGTGCTAGATCGCTACTACATAAATACAAGACTTCCCGAAGAAAACTGCGGCTACTGTACACAATCTATAAAAACCTACAGTAAGCATGTCGAGGCTTTGCGTCGGACATTATGAAAATATACACCCGATATGCAAAGATATGGTTGCTGAATTCAGTAACACTCCCGCCAAGAGTTTGTATTCTTTAAGCTCGCTCAGATTTATTGCTCCAACAGGGGATTTCGGCTATTCTGCGTTATATCAGATTTCGTTTATAAAAAGTGAATTTAATAAACATCCTGCCCGTGCAGTCGCAACGGCTTCTGAGATTATTAAAGAAACAAATTGTCTGGCCTTTTAAACCAGCTATTTAGGTCGGCGCTGTATATTGGGAGAAAGAGCTGCTGCAAATTAATTTTGTAAAGAGATTTTCATCTTTGAATACGTTAGGAAGTAACGTTCCTGCTTTCCTCGTATGTGACCCAAGCGCTAGCGCTCTGGTATTCTAGCCAGGGAGCTAGGTTCGATTCCCGGCCCGATCGTGATGGAACTTGTGGTAGACAAAAGCACATTCTGCAAAGAGTTTTTGTCGGGATGCTCTCGTTTTCCTCTATCATTCCACAAACACTCTCCAACTTCCACTCATTTCATCTATCATATGCAATAGGCTACTTAAGGGGGGATGGGTGAGAAATAACATTGTTACTGGATTGCCTATAACTTTCACATTTTTGGATATAGGACCTAGAAATTTGAAATATTATTAAAAAAAAGGGGGTTTCTTTACCTTTAATTTTTTCATAATGTTATCAACAATAGTTTTTATTTTTCAAATTTTTCATTAAAAAAATTAAAATGATGTACTTCTTCCCTAAAAATCTATTAAACCAATAAAACCTCAAACTTTGCATATGTGTTACCGATGCTCCAAATAACAGCTCCCTGCAACCAAATATTTTATTTAGGCTTTGTATTATTTAAAAATATATTATGTATAAAAAACTTTTTAATTTGTTTAAGATTTGTAATGTATAGAACTCACAAATATTAACAAAGCAAAATTTTGTTGCAAGGAATTATAGATAATACAGTTTTAAGCTTGTGTGCAAAATTTCATATTTTTATCCCTAATGGTTGCAGAGAAAAAGGTACAATTTTATTATCATTGAAAAATGTAATTAACGGAAAAGGACGTTTAAAGTTACAGTACTATTTATATACTATCTCACCTCATACAGTGCACTCAATGTTCTCCATATCCATAAGGAAGTAGTAAGCCACAGCCTTCCTAGCACTGGTCAGATAGTTTGCCTGTTTAAATTCCAAGAAATTTTCTATAGCACAGAAACTCCAAAATGGCTACTGAAAGAGGGAGTGGCACATTGTGCCTCGCTGTGGTATTTAAAGTTTAAAGACCACTTAGATCCTTCAGACATGCAAAATATTTCAGTATTTAATACAGAAAATTATAAAGCTATAAAAAAATTCATTTTTATTACAATTTACCCTTGAAAAGTGAAGTCTTTTGAGGTAGTACCAGTTTCCGAGCCCTGGCTTATCAGGCTACTGGTACGACGATGGGACCTGGTTTCGTCAGGAATGAGGCTGGATGGCCTACCTGTCTGATTACAGGACGTGTGACCTGGTTCACAAGAAGATTAGTTGAGGTAACGAAATTAGTTTTATTTCGTTGTATGTCTAATCATGCGCACTGCCTTCTTTCTGGGACTTATAAAGCATCTGTGCGACAAAATTTTTTTCTAAGACTGTACACAGCATAATTATAATGTACCCGTACAATTTAACTTACATCCTCGAGAGCAGTTGGCTTTAATTGTCGGAAACAAGCTTCTAAACGCAAACTGATCTGGCTAACGTCAAGGTGAATAAAATCGACACCTTCATGCTGCAGTATACAGAAGTGTTTCCAATATTATTTCCCCTCAGATCACCATATGATTATCATATGAATGACAGAATGAATCCAATTGCAATAAAAAGTGTCGAAAATAGTATTTTTAACGGAAAGACATTTCACTTTCCATATTTCATGAATTAGGTATAGGTATGATAGCGATAGTGAGCCGAAATCTGACGACACAAGTCGGCGAAATTCCTTAGAGAGAAGTGCACTAAGGGCTATACAAATTATACTATGCGCACATTCATAATGTAATTTGTTGTGCATAAATTACACACTACGTAAAATTCATCCATATGCACATAAATACATTAATGTATTCTTGTGGACATCAAAAAAGTAGACTAACTATTTCTTAAATACAACACGCAAGATAAAGTGGAATAAAATTTCGCAATGTGTCAGCAAAAAAATTCTAATATCAACCATAAAAATAATAACTAATAGGTTTGCATCGTAAACGTTATGTTTCGTTATTCGTAAATAATATTGTCTATGAATTTTGAGATAAGTAATTTGTAAAGTAATTGATGGAAGTAAAGGTATAACCCTCAAACTGCAGTTTATGCGGAATGTATAAATTTCGTAGAAGTGAAATACCGAAGTGACTAAATTTAACTGCGATGACTAATTCTGCATTAATCACGCATTTCCACTTACAAATGTTGAAACTGTTTACTGACTATCCAATAAACTAACCTAGATACTACAGTATACAAAAAGTTTAAGATTCCTGGGTCACAGCTGGCAAAACACACAAGCGCGTGTTCCACTGTGAACGCTGCCAAACCACGGCTACGCCCACTTCGCAATTGCACTTTTACACGAGGAAATATTCGCACCTCTGTACCTACAGCATCCACACCACTAACTGAAGTTCCTCATCACCACAATCTCCCAAAACTGCTAAGTGGTGCCTCACTACTCTAATTAGGTTACCGCCCCTATATTTCCCCAGACAGTCTATTTCGTTTGCCAGGGCTGTGTCGACATCCCGGGTCCGAATAAAAACATAAAGACACATTCCTTGAACAGACTGGCGATAAAACGTTGCTCAGTAGCAGTTAGAATGAGAAATGTGGTAGCCCTAGAATAAATAGTTTTAAATCTTTCTTCAATTATTCACTATTGCACGTTTAGGTTTTGTAGTCTGTTCTGATATATCACATTCTACCGTATTTTCCTGCGACTTCACAAATCTGTTAACTTCATTTATACTGCGGATTTTTAGACACTTATCGCAAGTTAACTGCAACTGAACAGGAAGAGTTTCTTGAAGTGAGTCAGACCTTGCCTGTCACACAGGCGGTTATGCATCGAGTCCCGGTCGGGCCCGGGATTTTTCAATGCAAAATCCATAGTGACAAATGTGGCGGACAAGGTCGTAGTTGGTTTTCTCGGGGTTCTCACATTTCCCCATATTAGGCATTTACTTCATTCCCTCAGTCGGCCTCGGTAGCGTAGTCGGTATAGCGCTGGCCTTTTGTGCTCGAGATTGCGGGTTCGATCCCGGCCCAGGTCGATGGCATTTAAGTGTGTTTAAATGCGAAAGGCTCATGTCATTAGATTTACTGGCATGTAAAAGAACTCCTGCGGGACAAAAGTCTGGCACACCGGCGACGCTGATATAACCTCTGCAGTTGCGAGAATCGTTAATTTTTTTTTTTTGGTTTCATCTCGTCAACGTCTCTTCATTTCGTCATCATTCCATAGCATTCCCCGAACGCCGGCTGTCGACGCACGGAAGGCTGGCCTAGGAACGAGTGGGATGGGGTGCTCGAAACCTGGGTACGCAGCGAACCTTAGTGTAGTCAGCCGGTGTGGGTTTCGAAATGCGCCTAGCTTGAGGGTTAGCGCAATATAGCGTAAAAGGTCGCTGTGCTGGATTATATTGCCCCCTTCCGAAAATTTAATTTCACTTCAATAGGTTTCAGTAACAGAACGAATAAATGTTTGACAGAATAATGTTTATAAATGTGCGGTAAAAACAACATAGTACTTCAGAATTAATGATAGACATGTGAAAAATAAGCTGGAGAGAAGGAAAAGTGGTAGAGAGAAAATATAAGAAAAAAAAAAAAGAACCGGACTAGAATGAAAGTGAGGAGGAAGAAGAAATTAAGAAAGATCAAGACAAGAAGAAGAGGAGGTAAAGAAGACAGAAAAGTTATAAGGAAGTAGAAGAAGGTTCATGATAAACAAAATAAGGGCTAGATAGTTAGATAAAATCGGAGAATAGCCGATACAGCAATTGTTGAGCTATTTTTTTTTTCAAAATATTCCCCACCGGAATTGAGATATTTAACATGCCGTAGGAACAACTTTTGTATCTCAGTGTCGTAGAAGTCTGCTGCCTGCGATCGGAACCAGTGTGTCACAGCTGTTAGCACCTCTCTGTCGATCCCACGGTATGACAAATGTCTCAATTTCGATGGGAAATATGTTGAAAAATAGCTCAACAATTGCTGTGTCTGTTCCAATATATCTTTCCATGAAATTGTGTTTTCTTTCTATAAACAGCTCCGGGGAAACTTACTTTTACGGCCCTCATAATTGCGCTCGAGTGGCCAAAATTTGTATAAGCACTTGTTCTGACACTATTAACATGGTGGAAGAACACAAACAACTTTATCTGACCCCTAAGAATGTTTGCTTGTGAGACGAAATCATTATTTTATTTTGATCAGCATTTTCCACGTTTCAGCTGTTTGTCTCTCTAATGCTCTTTCCTTTCGATAGAGGGGAGCACACTCAGCCAGTTGCGATAATTCACTGCCAGATGGCCGACCTTGAGACAAGATAAAAAATTAAATATTTTAGAATTGTGCTGCATTCCCGATCGGCCACTTGAGCTCAAAGTCTGACTTAGAACAGCAAAGTAAATACTTCTTAAGCGTTTTCCTTAAAGAGTGTAGGCTGCAGTCCCGTCTCCTAATTTACCGTTGTGTTTGAACGGGTGCCTCGCTGCGGGCACGCTGTCTAGCCGGTTGGTATAATTGCAGCGCTCTTTGTAGAAGCGCCTTCACACGGCCACTGATGGGACTACTTCCATATTTGTCTGCTGCATTATAAAGAACCGCGCGAGACCGGCAAACTAAATTACATCGCTTTTTCTTGTACCTCGTAACGCACGATCTGAAACTACAAGCTAACGACCAAAATCTATTCAATGGAGAACACCGTGCCTTCAAAATTGAATGACTTGTTCAAATTTACAAATACATCACTCCTAGGGTGCATTAAAGCGCTCGATCTTTTCAACAGTTCACTCCAATTTAATGCCCAGGCATGCTTCTGGTCTTACAGATAAGAGACTGAAAGTTTAGTGGCTCGTTTAACTACTTTTCAGGTGCTTACACATACAAGGAAGAAACATTTTAAATCATCGCCGTGTCCTTCGGTCTGTCGACATGAAACAGGTTAAATCACACTACCAGGCTGTATACTTTTTTGCGAAATTTAACACATAGTTATATGTAGGAACTTTACCGACCAATTTTCCAGCTTAATTTGTTAATTTTATTTAAAAAGACGAAAACCACCACCACCACCACCACCACCACCACCAAGCAGTAGGAGAAAGCCAATGTTTACCTACTTAGATATAACACACGGAGCAAGTCACCTGCAATCGACAAGTATCATGTTTAGGTAGAGCATGAACGTCAGTGAATGTTATGAACAATAAAAAAAAATCCATCATACGGGAATGGGTACTTAAGAATTGTTAATTCATTATAAGAAGTGAATCTCTTACTACTTTAATATAAATTAATTTCATTTCCTACAATATATCTATGTATAAAATAAATAAATAAATAAATAAATAAATAAATAAATAAATAAATAAATAAATAAATAAATAAATAAATAAATAAATAAATAAATAAATAAATAAATAAATAAATATTAACTTACTCTCTCCAGCAATATCCTCAATATTTGCGCCATTTTTAAGGCGATGAATAATATTTATTATGTCAGAAATACTGAAACTTGAACGTATTTGTAACAAAGACTTACCGGTATGCGGAACCTTGGACCCTTGCCACAACAGACCACGTTGTACTGTTTTCTGCTTTTTTTTTTTTTAGACTCAAACACATTCTGATCAATAGGCGGAACAGTGTAGTAATAGTATAATAGTAACTCACATCTTATTCCATTGTATTTATTCCAAAAAATAATAATTAAAATTTGTTTGCCAAAACCTCCTGATTACCCAGGATATTTTATTGTTTTCCTAATTTTGTATTCATAATATTGAACACATTTATAATTTAACTCTGTTGAACATTTTTCCATAAAAATCATTGTGTGTATATAAAGACGACATAGAAACATTTCATAATACTTGGTGAAACATGTTACCTGTTTTACTTGAACCAAAAAGTAGTAAAATATCTGCTCAAATCCACTCTTCATATTATGAATTAAGATCATACAATCACTTTATTAAACTGAATCCAGCATTAAGTAGCCTTAATGATAAAATTTCAGTAAGATAATTAAATATTAATTTTTTTTTTCGTCTAGTGTTTTTTCTTTTGTTTCTTTTTACAATAATTTTAATTATATCATTTAACTTCCAGTATTATATTATACAACTCGAACTATCCCAAACACATTCATTTGCTCATTTAGGTGTAAACTAAACTAGTATCAATGGATAAATAAATAGGCAATTCTGAATAACACAGTACCGGTAAGCATTAATTCTGGAAACCTGTAATTTCACCACTTTTCAAAATATCCCTACCTTGCAACTATACATTTCTACCATCCCTTTACAGGCTTTCAAATACTTTAAGAGAGCAAATTCCTGAAGGGAAGTGTTCATTCTGATGTCGTAGTCTTTCTTGTATTTTCGTTTCCACTGGAGTTGAACAACAATCGAGAAGCAAGACTAAACCGCCCGCAAAGCCGAAAACCCGCACGACAGTATTGCCTACGTCATCGTTGACTGCTTGTACGCAAACGTTCAAAACTTCGGGACTACGGGAGTGATCAACTCTCGAACGTCAAGCAGCCTTGAATCGCCACAGTTGTTTACACCCGACTGAACTTTTATCTACTTTGACAACTGTTATATATGTATAAACAATCAAGTAGCCTATTTTAAACATCATCTCTACCTTTCAGTGTATAATAATCCGTTCCCCAATCTATATTTAATTACTAGGCCCTTATTAAAAGGCTAGGAATTTTCTTTTCATATGTTTGAGACCAAGTGTGCAATCTAAAGTAAAGATATATTAACGTTATGTTTTACGTTTCTTAGAAATGCAAATTTATTTGAGAATTAATTTTTTTATATTTATATAACCATAGGTAATATATAATAGAACCAGAACATTTTGATAACTAAGATACTGTTCTGTTTTGTCTTTTTGTCTCATTTAAACATTTATAATGTTATTTATTGCAATGATGTCAACTATTTTGTAGCCAAAATAAAGTTCATATGATTTCCTAATCAATGGAGTTATTTCCTTCTTTGAGATTTCAAAGTTACCTCACAGCAGATATAACAAATATTGTTTGGGTAGTTAACACACTTAGGAGGCATATTTTAATATGTATACACACTATACTTATATAATCAAAAATACGCAATGAACCATTATTTTATCGTTGTTGTCAACAGTGATAACAAAAATGTATAAAGAAATAATATTAGTATGGAGTAACCTATTTTTAAAAATATTGATCTAGAGATAATGGGCTACGAGGGGGACAAAAAATGTAAACGAGTTACAAAAAAATGGAGCACGATAGAGAAATCCTGACCATATTCAGAATCGTCACATCAAAAAACATAATAGATGAAAATTATTCATTTAACGAAATCATTGTTGACCAGTATTATTATTATTATTATTATTATTATTATTATTATTATTATTATTATTATTATTATTATTATTATTATCCGTCATTAAATTGAACACAAATCAGAAATACAATTCTAATGAAAGCCACATAATGTAACTAGAGAAGGCCTATATGTTTGTCCTACAGCGCGGCAATGATACAATATCTGTATGTATTTCAGCTTCAGTTCTGTTATCTGAGCACACCATACGTGCCAGTAATCCCAGCTCTATTACACCTTATGTCGAGACGTGACGTACGATATGAAAAGTAACGAGTAATTAGAGTCCCTTCTGCTCATTAACAACACCACAGCGATGCTTGCATTTATTGCTTCTAGGAAGGCTGGTAAAGAACGGGCCGAATCGGAAATTCCGATACTCGAGCCTTGAGGCAATCCATCATAATTATAGAGGCCTTCATGCTGGGGCCTCGTTCCTCCCACGATTCTTTCAACCCTTCATTCACAATTTATCTTCACATAAAAGGCATTACGTAACATATTCAGACTCCATTAAAACAGGGTAATCGGTGAGGGGAAGAAATTGGGGTGAACGGGATAAAGTACACTTCCGCCTCTTCTGGCTTCCGGGCCCAATTCGTCGTCTGACTCACATAAAGGTTAGCTGAGTGCGACCAGAAAATCATACGAAAAACTTACTATTTTGTTGTTTTTATAACTATCATATCAAATAATATATTAACACCTAATTTTGACTTAATTTTATATTTGTAATACTTTAATCAAGACCTTTGTTCAGTGGAAGAGATGGTCTAATCGCCTTAACTCTGCCAGGTTAAATAAAACACTAGGTCTATTATGTTATATAATTGTTAATAGGATTGTATATATTTGCTGTATTTTGTAAGAGCGATCATTGGAAAATGCATTATCGAAATTACAATTCAGGTTTTATACATGTAATTCGTTACGGATTTAACTGATCAATTTAATATTTTAAAATTAAATATCTGATCATTCAACGATATTTAAAAAAAAATGAACCATACCGTTATGAGGTATCTTTTACAACGTTCTGTTATTCTTCAGCCTTCTGTTTAAGGGGAGGCAGAGGTAAAATTTTCGAACAAAACTGAAGAAAAAATGAAAATTTGGTTTTTTCCATTTTTATTATCTTTATTTTCATATTCCGATGTTAGTTTTTGATTTTGTGCCCTTAAAAGTATGAAATTAAAACCAAGATAACTGTATTACTATATTATTCCCATAATAAACTAATACTTATTATTTATATACCTTCTCTGAACATATAAATAAAAAGAAATATTGAAAATGTCTTACAATATGGTGCATGGAGCATTTTATATCAAACGATATAAAGTTTTATAAAATTATTAATATTTACAGAAAGTTGAAACTTGGTATGTCCATTACTAATAACATAGCCTACTTAGTATCCATGATCAATTTCAAACAAATCGGATAAATTTTGTGGATTTTGAAATATTCACCTCTGCCTCCCCTTAAAATTGCTGGTCCATTTTTTGATGATCGAGTGTCTTGCATCCAGTGAGATATGCGATTTTTTCGTACATTCATAAATCGTAGTTATGACTTTTGTTTATAATGAAGGGGAATTATTTTACTGCTTCATTTCTCTCAAGGTTTCCCACTGAACATGCTATTAAGAGGAGATATCTCATGGCCTAGGACACAGTCTAGTATATACAGTCGCGAAGCTCAATACGTAGTAAATATGCAAACATTAGATAGTTGCTCACCACTAGGATCGCTAACATCGCCTCATTACAGGCAATGCAAAACAGTACCGTCACAGTCTATTGTTTCTAGCACCCTCAAAACTCAAGCTTCGTGACTGTATATATTTAGTAGACTGTGGCCTAGGATCAGCACGATACCGGATACAATACATACTAGAGATCAACAAAGTAGTGAAATCTACCCGCGATTGGGATTTTTTGCAACTTCAAAACGACACCTAGCGCATATCTGTTTATTACGGATATGGAGATAGGAAACATTACATCGCACTTACATTACTGTATATTTAATTAAATGCAACAGATAAAAAACTCTATTATATAACGATGTTTTTTTTGTGAACAGTTAATAATGAGAAATACATTAGTGCATTTCTACATCCACGACATATAAATACATTAGGCCTATTTACATCATATTTATACTAGAGAGAACACCACATTTGAAGCCAATTATAGTTCCTTGTTCAATGAAATACTTCATTCAAAAGTACTTCCAAATTGCAAATGCTATTACAAAACTGTTAGATTGTAGTGATAGCAGGGAATAAAGTTATGAGAAGAGAAGAATTCTCGCAGTATAGGAACTTACAATGCGATTCTCTGTACTACCAATCTCCCGGGATTTGCAGAAGATCAAATTAACTTTTTTTCCCGAGAAGCCGTCAAAATACTGAGATACACGTCGCGCGTCAGCTGAAAATTGCTGTAATTGTTTGTCTGATGGTCTCTAGACTACAACGATAGGAAGCCATTCAACGATCGGCACGTAATAAAATGAAGTTAATGCAATTTATTCAATTAATTTCGTGACTTAACAGCACATCTTCATAGGTAGTAATTCCCTTTTGGTGCAACTGGATATAACGAGTAGACTACAGACTATTCTGAATTCAGTGAACTAGTCAATCTTTTCATGTAATATGCTGAATGAAAATGTCCATCAAATTGTGAACTGAATGAAATAGGCCTACATATTCATATCTACTTCATCGTCCATTTACAACTGAGATCTACGATTTGTAACATTACATACTTCACCGTCCACTTACAACTGAAGATGTTATCCACAGACTGTGATTTGTAACTCACTTCTTTACGTATTTTTAATCAGACACTCTCTTTTGAAATGATAATTCGGCGATAATATTGCGAAGCAGAATAAGAATGGTTAGTAACACCAAAGTATTCCAATAAAAATTACATATATTTTCCTGGAACAGAGCTCTAAAGTTAGTTATCTTTGCAGAGAAAACAAAAATGTTTAAAAAATCTCACGATAATTCAGCAAGATGAAATTACAGTGACTGAAAATATCAAAGCATGAATAATAAAACTTTCTATAAAGTTGTTTTGCTCGCTACGAATTTCACAAACCCTGCCAAGATTCGAACCAAAAACTCCTCCCTGAGAAACAAAGATGTCAATTCGAATTCGATAAAAATGTAGATTTCGACTCTTACGTATAAAATCTTTTAGGTCAGTAGGCCTACAATTTGCACGTGAGAACTGCCAACTGCATCGGTGACGCGTTGATGCGAGGAAATTTTTCGCAGCTTTTCAGCTGTAGCCCATCACACGTATTATACTTTAATATATTTTCTAAGCCTTAAACAGTTCTCCTGTAGCGATGAAATGTCTTTTGGTACAGTCTACCGTTCTAGCAGGTTTGATCATTATTAAAGCAAAAGATTCAGAGAAATATTCGGAGCTTAAGCCCAAATCGAACATGGAATCGGGGTTGGGAAAGAAGTTGGAACCGAAGCTCATCTAGAATTTGGAACAGGGATCAGGGTAGAAGTCGGAGATGGAGAGAGAGAGAGAGAGAGAGAGAGAGAGAGAGAGAGAGAGAGACAGATCAGGTAGAAGTCGGAATCTGAGCCGGAGACACAGACAGACCAGGTAAAAGTCGGAATCGGAGCCGGAGACAGAGACAGACCAGGTAAAAGTCAGAGTCGGAGACAGACAGACCAGGTAGAAGTCTGAATCGGAGCCGGAGACAGTGACAGACCAGGTAGAAGTCGGCGTCGGAGTCAGAGACAAAGCAAGTAGAAATCGGAATCTGAGCCGGAGACAGAGACAGACCAGGTAGAAGTCGGAATCGGAGCCAGAGACAGAGGCAGACCAGGTAAAAGTCGGAATCGGAGCCGGAGACAGAGACAGACCATGTAGAAGTCGGAATCGGAGCCGGAAACAGAGGCAGACCAGGTAAAAGTCGGAATCGGAGCCGGAGACAGTGACAGACCAGGTAGAAGTCGGCGTCGGAGACAGACAGAGCAAGTAGAAATCGGAATCGGAGCCGGAGACAGAGACAGACCAGGTAGAAGTCGAAATCGGAGCCGGAGACAGAGGCAGACCAGGTAAAACTCGGAATCGGAGCCGGAGACAGAGGCAGACCAGGTAGAAGTCGGAATAAGAGCCGGAGACAGAGACAGACCAAGTAGAAGTCGGAATCGGAGCCGGAAACAGACAGACCAGGTAGAAGTCGGAATCGGAACCGGAGACAGAGACAGACCAGATAGAAGTCGGAGCCAGAGGCAAAGAATGTAGAAGTCGGAGCCAAAGACATAGACACATCAGGTAGAAGTCGGAACCGGAGCCGGAGACAGAGACAGACCAGGTAGAAGTCGGAGCCGGATACAGAGAAAGACCAGGTAGACGTCGAAGCCGGAGACAGAGACAGACAGACAGACAGACCAAGTAGAAGTAGGAGCCGGAGACAGACAGACAGACCAGGTAGAAGTCGAAGCCGGAGCCGGAGACAAAGGGACCAGGTAAAAGTCGGAGCCGGAGACAGACGAGGTAGAAGTCGGAGTCGGAAACCGACAGGGTAGGAAACCGATCAGGTAGAAGTCTAGGCGGAGATCGCCTGAGTAGCATACCTAACAGGTAAAAGTCTGAGTCGGGATTCGGATACAAGTCGGAACCGGAGTCGAGGAACGGTTATGTAGTCGGTACCGGAGTAGAAATTGAGTCGGAGGTCCATTGTTAAAGATGCAAGGTTGTGATTAGACAGTTTTGCAGCTTACTTGCGACTGCGCATAGCAGCGCGCGCGTGATTCGATTTGGAATGTCTGTAGCAGTCCCGTGAGAGGAGGGCGTGGCTCCGCATAACAACACTGACATTGAAATCTGCGAAGTGAAGGGACGACACTGTGGAAACACGCGAGTGAGGGAAATTCTACGCATTTTCAAATGCCAGGCACAATGGAACGGCACGATATCAAGAACAGATTATGTACGGCCGTCAATTTATCCCTCATACAACCCGTAATTACACGTCTGCAGGTATTTCTGAGGTGAAAATGCACACGAAATGGTAATGCTCAATAAAAAAGCAAACAACGTAAAAGAGTTCTCTCATAGTTTTATGTTGCAAATACAGGGTGATTCAGAACCTCTGCAACAAACTCTGGGGATCGATAGATCTCGCAATGAGGATCATTTTTTGTAAAACAACCCATGTTCTCCAATGCCTCGTTTAGGAGCTAAGCGACACTACCAATTATGAAATTAATTATTTTTCAAGTATGATTGCTGACAAGTTACAGGTGTTCAAAGTGTCTACCCTGAACCTGATTACATTCATTACACCGTCATGGCAGTGGTTATCGGCCTGTGTCTAATTTTATCAAATGCAACTAATACTCACATAGTCGGTTCCTTTCTGGTGTCTATTCGAGTGGTGTAATACTTCACATGTCCCAAAAGAAATAAAAAAGGATTAAAGCCGTGAAGTCGGGTGATCACGGTGGCCACGCAACAGTTCTAGCTCTCACTATCCCCCTAGATGTTGTTCAGATGTTCGTACAACCAAATTGAAGTGCGTTGGGACGTTACATTGAATCACATGTTCCCTCACATCGTGAAGGGTACATCCTCCATGAGCAGCGGAAGCGTGTTCCGAAGAGCGCTCAATTCAAACGCGGCAGTAAAATGACAGGCCACTTGTAAACTGTCCGCAAGGGTACTTGAAGAAATAAATGAATAATTTATTTCTTTTTTTTCGATGTCTTGTAGCTCCTACATGAGGCATCGGAGAACATAAGTTGTTTTACGAAAAATGATCCACATTGTGAGATATATCGATCCACAGAGTTAGTTGCAGAGGTCCTGAATCACTCTGTATATGTTTTCTTAATATTATGTCACGTTTACACACCGGTGCGGTGAAACGTAGTAGCTCAGTTAGTAGGATAGGGAAGATCCCGGGTTGGTACCCGAGTGGTTGCGGGATTTTTCTCTTTCCCCTCACCGCGGACTGTGGCACTGTACAGGGGCACAGATATAATACGAGATCTCTACTTAAAGGTGCTTTTTCCAGCGTTTCTTTGGTCTACCTACATTGTGTCTTCAAGTTGGTGTACCTATATTATTAAATATCACAAAAACAGTCTATCAGAGAGCATAGGAATAATTATTGGCATGACCACATACGAGATAGATGTAGCTCGCATTCCATTTAAACGTCTTCACTATAAAACGCAAGAAAGATGCCAAATCGGACGCCTCAGAAAATGTCTGAGAAACCAATTTTAAATTGCTATGTAGACGAAACAAAAGGCCTATATTATTATTAAACTATAAGTTTAAGCATCAACACATTTTCGCAAAGAATAAAACAGAAAAATACGAGTACAACACCCAGCTTGCTGAGAGCATCATCGCGAACACCTGCCGACCTTGCTGGTATTGTTAAGTTGATTTTTGCCTGACGCACAGTATAAACAAACACTGTTCAAGTTGGCAAATACATTACTGTACATAACACAAAGATATTGCAGCGTTATTCATTCGATACAGCTGTTGTGTTATACGAGGTACTCAAAAGAGATATTACCACCTATTAATATCAAATAGGAACATAAACTCAGAATGTATCCTTGAGGCGAGATGCCTGCAGCGAGGAGAAAATTTCATCACCAAAATCAACAGACCCACAAGGCTTACATAATCGTAGATGGTTTTCTCGGGTTACTGTATAATATAAAGATTTCTACATTTATTAACATCGATAATGTAAGGATAATTCCAAGCTTTTGGCGTGAGACGAACTCGATCGCTCAGTGGTAGAGCGCCTGACCGGAGAACAGGAAGTCGCAGGTTCGATTCCCGCTCGAGGTTGTGAAATTTTTCTTTCATACCATGGCATGATTGTGACTGTAATAGTATTTAAATTCATTAGTAGAGAAATGTTGAATTCTCCGTCTTTTGAGTTCACTAATGTAATCAGAACACCTGGAATATCATGTAATGTAGCCAACTCGGATAAAACAAATTCAAGTGAAAAAAAAAAAAAGAATCCAAAAAAAACTAAGAATATGAAATTCGCTATAAAACGACGCAATAGTAATAATTCGCGAATGTGTTCATATTTCGCTATTAGAAATCTATTTCGCGATTTATCGCGATTGTTTTATCCGCATATTATTAATCAGAATCGCTTAATTCGTAAAGATTAGTAAAAATCTATTGTATATATATTAGCCTATGTCGTGATTTTCGGGATCTCCATAAATACCCGGCCCTGATCATAGTGAACTGAAACTATAATTACTAACCTACCACAAACCAGTTATTCACTACAAACCACACAATATCAAAATAGTTTGCACCCCTGTTCTGTGGAATGAAAATAAAAACCTCGGTGAACAGTGAAAAATTAGCCGAAGCGCAGAGTCAAGATAGACTGGCAAACCAGAATTTAATTATATGCGAAGTCAATTCGATATCAACTTGTGTCATGTTACAGGTATTAATGTGTAATCCGATAAGTGAATAGTTCAAAAAGGAAATCGCCAATATATAAATAAAGAGGCGCAACAGGTTTGCAACCTGATCAAGCATGATAATATGGCAACACAGTTATTCTATCTCTTGGTGGTTTAACAGCAAGGTTCATTATTTCAGCAACCCCGTGGTTACCTGGACAGGCATATCAATTTTCAGCATCGTTTACGACAATGAATTTTCTGCATTAAGAGCCTTTCTCCGGCTTAGAAATCTTAGTTGGTTTTCTCACACGTTCCGATAATGTCGGGACAACTAAATGTCCCGATTTTATGTATAAAGATTGCAGTAAAAAGTATTATAACCTTTGATAGATTATAGCTTAACAAGTGGATGAACAAAACTCGAGCCATGAGATTGTGTTCATCTCAGGCTGACAAGACCTGTTAATGAGCTCAAACTGGGCACAAACAATTATATATAATTTGTAGTTTTGATTGTGGTGGTAGTTGTGATGGCGATCAGCAGAATAGAAGATGCAACTATTACGGTAATTTTTTGAGCAGTTATTATTAGGTCGCGGATGTTGATGAAATGTATTTTTTTTTTTTCATATTTGGTATCATTAATAGTAATTTATATTATAAGAGAATAAAATAAAACTTTATCAACGAGGGGAAAGTTTAGCATCGAGGTGAAGCCGAGCGTATATAATCAGTTTACTCTCGTGTGCTATACATCATATTATACATTACTGGTATCTAAATGTAATTTTTAATTGTACGCCTTTTATTTGTAATGTGTTATTTGTGAAGGCATAAATGAATGAATAAATGAATAGTACATTATGCAACGAGCCTATAATGGTAGTAATTAAGACGCGAGTATGTTTGTTTATGAAACGAGCGCAAGCGAATTTCATAATTTTCATACGAGCGTCTTAATTACCATTATAGGCAAGTTTCATACGACTTTTTATGCTCGACCATATTTCTAACTTGAAATTATTCATAAGTATTCATGTTATGGTTATGTAAGTGAGGAGCGGAACTGACCTTCTAAATTGTGAGATGTGCGCAGACGCGAAAGTATTGATTTTTTCCGAAGGACGAATGTCATTGACCTTGATATAATCTGGAGAATAACATGAACATTAGTCTTGATATAACTTGGAAATTGATTTAGAATTGAAAAACGAGATGACAAATTGAATTTATTTGAATATTATTTACAATTAACGCTAATTATTATAGTAACAGAACATAACCTTCTGCGACAGTATTGGATTTCCAGCCTCCATGACTTCTCGCTACTTTTCTTTCGATTGCATATCCGAGAATAATCGATACTTGCGCTTTTATAATGGTAAAATGGTGATTTCTCATTGGCTGAACAACTGAACTATAATGAATAGGTGTACTTTAATGAGGTGCATTAAAGGGTTACTACCAGGTGTATAATTACTACATTTAGATATGGTCGAGCATAAAATTAATTAATGGATTTTAAATGTTTCTAATGTTACATTGCCGGTTGTTCTGTATGGTTGTGAAACTTGGACTCTCACTTTGAGAGAGGAACAGAGATAAGGGTGTTTGAGAATAAGGTTCTTAGGAAACTATTTGGGGCTAAGAGGGATGAAGTTACAGAAGAATTGAGAAAGTTACACAACGCAGAACTGCACGCATTATATTCTTCATCTGACATAATTAGGAACATTAAATCCAGATGTTTGAGATGGGCAGGCGCATGTAGCACGTATGGGCGAACCCAGAAATGCACATACTGTAGAGTGTTAGTTGGGGGACCGGAGGGAAAAAGACCTTTGGGAAGGCCGAGACATAGATGGGAGGACAATATTAAAATGAATTTGAGGGAGGTGGGATATGATGATAGAGACTGGATTAATCTTGCACAGGATAGGGATCGATGGCGGGCTTATGTGAGGGCGGCAATGAACCTGCGGCTTCCTTAAAAGCCATTTGTAAGTTATAATGTTTTGGCCGTCATGCAGAGAGTGATTTAAAAAATAATAATTTACTCTTGTGAGTTAAAATCGTTTAATTCATTGCCGTGAGTAAAGTAATTGTTTAGGTTGCTAAGGACGGTAAAAGAAAAAGTAGTTTACTCACCTCACCGGCCCTGTAAAGAATGCAAAAGGAATGCATCAACTGTTACTCATTCCAAAGCTGCTTGAAACCACGCCCCTAATCTCTAGCTTCCGAACTGATGTCTACAATATAAGCCTCATAAAAACATTCACGAATCACTATACATTTATTGATCCCTGCGGTAGCTGAATGGTCAGACCTCCATCTTGTTAATACCTCTTTTCAGTTCTACTACATCCTCACTCCCAGCTTCCCCTGTGATGTTCTCCATAACCAGGGCCGGTGAGATGAGTTCTACACTATAGATACCAGTCATGGATAAAAGTAATTTTTTCTAATCATTATTGATTTTATGGCAATTAAAAATAGTTTTATTTGCCATCAATTTTACATACAAACCGTATGCAAAATTCCGGAACACCGGCGACGCTGATATAACCTCGGCAGTTCCGAGCGTCGTTAAATGAACCATAATTTTAAAAAGTTATATTATTTGCTTCTGGATATAAACTGTAGTGTATAAATGCCTATACAAAATATTGTATTATCACTTGCCACACATTATTTAATGCAGTAATTTTCTGTACTTAAATTTTTATAGGTCATTTTCAAATGATGAGATAAAAAATTAATATTATATTTTCAAATTATTTATTCTTATTTTGTTTGTGAATTTGTATTGAGAATTATTTTTAATACAAGAAAATCAGAAACAAGAGAGTAATTTTGATTTATTTTAAAAACTAACCGCTCTCTGTATATGCCGGTAATTTATTAACAAGGTCATTTTATTAACATTCAAGGGCATTTTTATGTAAATGTAAGGACATTTTATTAGTCATTTTTCAGTTATTTTTAAATCCCCCTAGTCATTATACATGCAACACTAACATTATTTTCTCTACGAGTGATATCTGATTCTTGCTCCTGTGTAGAAAGAAATTCCAGAGCATTAATTTTCTTGTACAAACAAAGGAAGAGGGGAAACGGAGTTACTATCTGCTGAAGAGAACAGGTCTAATGTAAGAAGCAGGATAGTTTTATGGTGAGTCGCTTAACGGAACTAATTCAAAGTGTCCAGACGCAAGTTTTATGAGCCTTTCTCCATATGCGTATTAAACCAATTACTTCGTAAGATCTCGAAACCAGCCTTGTCGAGCGACATCCCACATAGATCAAATAATCTCAAAGCACGTAGGCATCAGGAAGAGGCAGGCTGAACAGTGTCTATTCGATCGAAAACAGACTTGTGAGACAAGAGAAGAATTCTGACCGAAATCAACATTAAAATATACACTGGGGAAGAAGTGTTTCATATCTGGGTGGCTCGGTGTATTGCGCTGTTGTACCTTTTTATATAAAAGTTTATTTTTACTCTAGTACTGGTGGACGGACGGAAGTTCTCTTAAGGCTGGTCCACAATAAACCGGGAACGTAAACGAGGACGAGAACGGAAATATTGTTAAACGGAAATTTATTTTAACATTATTTCCATTCTCGTTCTCGTTGTCGTTTCCGTTCCCGGTTTGTGAACCAGCCTTTTACACTGCGACCAATCTGTCTATTGTGCCCCTGAAAATGGATTTTATAGTAGAACCACTGACAGTCTAGTATATACAGTCACGAAGCTTGAGTTGTGAGGGTGCTAGGAACAAAAAACTGTGCCGGTACTATTTCGCATTGTCTGTAATGAGGCGACATTAGCGATCCTAGTGGTTAGCAACTATCTATGGATGCATATTTACTACGTATTGAGCTTCGTGACTGTATATACTAGACTGTGGTAGAACACTACAAGTGGACATAAAGACTGAAAATGCTATAAAGCTAATTCAAACAGGTCTCTAACAGTCAGTGAAGTTTACATACCATCCTCGAATACCATCGGGTTATATAAACTATGCTTCACGCAAAACCATAATCTGTTTATGGTAGTGGCCATTACAAAAAGAGATTTGGACAACGAGCTATCTCAATCTTGTACTGTATCAAGTAAGATCTTGTGCGTTAAGGCTAATGAAATGTGGGGTAATGTAAATGAGATGAGAACTGATGAAATGAGAGTTGTGAAGTTAAAGGTGAGAAGTCCGCGAGAAACTTTCGTTCTCCGACCTTCTCATCCACAAATACAATTTATTCATTTATATTTATCTGTCCAAGGGCAAGTCCTTCACTGCAATCCCAACATTTCTTCTTTCTTCCTAGTCTGCGCATACGATCCATATATATTGTTCTCTATCATCTGAAATCTTCTTCTGACAGAACTTCTCTCCCGATCATCATTCCTTCCAGTGCATCCTTCAGTTTCTTCTCAGCCAGTGACCCAGCCAATTCATTATTTCTCTTCCTGATCAGTTACAGCATTATTTTTTTCTTCACCCATTCTTTCTAGCTCAACTTTGTTTCATTCAATTCCGGGTATTGAACCCTAGTCCTCAGAATATGTCCGCACTCTAGCATTGAGCTAATAGAGGAACGAAACTCATCGTAATGTCAACATTTCATAAATTATGTGAGATGTGAAGATTCGAAAGTTCGTCAGAAATACATTGAATATATTGTAGCAATAGCACACAATTTTTCCTCAAACTGAACAAGTTTAAAATAACGTGTCTCAAAAATAGAAAACTTGTATTATATAATTTCCTTTATACGTTGTACTGCTACTGTACTCCAACCAGGAGAAAGTCTCAGGGGAATGAGACGCAGCGGGGTAATGCTGTGAATGAATGTTGATGAAATATCATAAGGTCACACACGTGGGTACACGCATCTCCATTGCCTAATTCTCAGAGCACAAACGATAACATTGATACACACATACTTATACTACCCTAGTTACAAAATTAGATCACAGTTAATCTCCTGGTATTTTGATCCCTCCATATAGGAAATAACATATGCAGGAGAGTGCATGTTTTTTAAACTGACGTTATAATGGTAATATTATCTATCTACTTCGCTCGAATACATGATGCAATAGAAAAACATTCCTTTCACTGTTAATCTTCTGGTTGGAGAACAGTATAATACGCCTGTATTTTAAATAGTGGCGGTAGTAATATCAATATTAATAGTAATCATAATAATGACGACAGTTTGTACTTTTTCGTTTCCTACAGAATCAAGCCAATACGTTTTTTACCCTATAGATCATAATATGAAAAACAATACATAGAAAATTCCTAGTTACTTTGAGAGATCTCTCTACTTGAGGGATGCCAACACGCCTGCATTACGTGTTCATATTACAAGCAATACAAATCCAACAAGTTTCACTTTTCAGCAAGATAAAGTACCATCATCGCTCTTAAGGAAATGTTGTGCGGGTTCTTAAGAGCACGCACTGCAGACGTTTTGACATCCCTGCTCTACTTGCTCAGGATCGAACCGCAGTCCATTTGGTTTCTAGCAAAACATGTAATCACTGAATAATAGGGAAATTAATGCATAATATAATGTACAACATGATAATAATATCTTTATATTTAACTTATGTGCATTAGTTGAAGCTGACATTTTATGAAATAACAGAATATCGAGCCAAAGATGGACAATGCTAACTCATAACTTTGCAGCCTATTGTCTCCATTAACAGTCACATGTCCATTTATACTCTATCCCTGCACGTTAAATTAAACAAATAATTTGTTTATTCTTTCTGCCTAGAAACAAACCGCAGCCGATTTGGTTTCTAGCACAATAAGCAGTCACTGAATAACAGGAAATGATAGCATAATTTAACGTATGACATGACAGTAATTCTCACGTTTTATGAAATGACAATGTCGAGCCAACGGAATTGCCAAACGCAATGTGGCATACAAAGATGGACAATCCTAAATCGCGACTCCACCATCTATTGTCTTCATCGACAGTCACGTGACCTCTTTTACCCTACCCCTGCAGTTAAGTGAAACAAGTAATTTGGAGTAAAATGGTGGATAATTAGTGGTGAATGGACCAGTTGGGTAGCGGCAGAGGATGTACGGTCGTTTCAAATCGCTGCGAGGAATTCTGACGAACTCTTACTGACATAATGTATGGATTTCCAAATTGCCACACATGACGACTTAATCTTATGTTAGAAATAGTATTCACGAAGAATGTCCTCAGGCTGGATCCCAGAAAAATGTCAAGATCGAATACAAGATGACTGAGATGTTTAATTTTTCCCTGCGCTCCTCTAATCTGCTGTTGTGCTGTTCCCATCAATAGTCTTGGGATACAAGTCAGATTCATAGCGTGCGATGAGTGGATGGATGGAGGGATTAGTGGGTGGGCGACAGTGGAAGTTGAGAGAGAAGAAATAACGGAATTTTTTACTTTGCTATAACGGAAGGGGTCAATAAATAATGTTCACGATTTTATTACTGTTTTCTTTATTCTCTCCATAGTGATCATTATTTAGTTTCAAAATTTATATTCTTATATTATTAATTTAAAATATTAATGGGTTGAGTGTGGGTGGCAAAAGCACGAGCGAATAGTGCGTGAGAACGAATGAGAATGATTGAAAGTAGGTGTGAGAAACTGAATGAATGAATGAATGAATGAATGAATGAATGAATGAATGAATGAATGAAGACTGGCGACGCGTCTATGGATCAAACGCTAGCGTGCAGGTCTCACATCCAGACGGTGGTGATTTTTTTTCCTACAAAATATGTAATTAAAGTTTTATAACAAACAAATTGTTATATAATCCACACTTTGGAAGATTGAGTTTGCAGTAAAAACTTCACTTTTCACAGGCATTTGGTCCTTCTATAAATATCAGGGAGTTTCACCTAAGTATAAGAACAGGAATGAAACATTACTTATGAAGGCGAGTCAAAACTTTTTGTAGAACTTGTAACTAAAGCAAAATCAATTTTAATGACGTCAAAAAAAACTTTGCGATTCAAGATTAAAGTGCTCATGACCACATGAACTCTTGAGGAAGATTATGCAACATTTCAGTTAGGATATTCCACCACGGGGATCGAATTCTATATGCAATCTTTACTGGTTATCTGGAAGCTGAACACATTGTCAGTCTCTTCTGAAGAAGTACATACCAGCTGCGGGACTATAGTCCGGATCACCTTACTTAATACCCTAAGGGTGAAACCTAACCAATCTTTCCCTATGACTACATATGCTAGTGATTATAGTGATTTTCTAGTTCTCAGGTTGAATTTTGGTTTACCAACCTTGTTTCGAATTTCGGGTACTGTCAAATACTATTATTTTCTAACTGTTATGTTGGCAGGAACAATGTCGGTTTTCAGTAACGGAAACTGATGAAAATGCAAGCAAGTTCGGTCTCATAAATCGTAAACTGTTTAGTAAAAGCAATGAATTTCATGTTGCCAGACAAAATATATTTTACGTAATATTAGATCATACTAATCACCAACATAATATGCGAGAAGTCCTGGAGGAAAACATACTATTTCATAAATTACTGAACCTTTTAGGAAACACCTCGCAACATAAAGATGATATGTAAATAAGTAAGACATTGTTAATGTTAATACTATATTATTATTATTATTATTATTATTATTATTATTATTATTATTATTATTATTGGTGGCCGGGTAGCTCAGTTGTTAGAGCAGCTGGCTACGGACTGGAAGGTCCGGGGTTCGATCCCAGGTGGTAACAGGATTTTTTCTCGTTGACAAACTTTCAGAACGGCCCCGAGGTTCACTCAGCCTCCTATAAAATTGAGTACCGGGTCTTTCCCGGGGGTAAAAGGCGGTCAGAGCGTGGTGCCGACCACACCACCTCATTCTAGTGCCGAGGTCATGGAAAGCATGGGGCTCTACTTCCATGCCCCCCAAGTGCCTTCATGGCATGTTACAGGGTTACCTTTTTTACCTTTTATTATTATTATTATTATTATTATTATATTATTATTATTATTATTATTATTATTTCAGTACGTAGCATTGTGATGTTACCCTCTTTGGTGATAACTGGTATTAGTTGGCAACACTGAAGAACCGGCCAAATTAGACTTTTAGGAACTGCTCTTACGTGATCCTCACTATAATTTCCGAACCCGTACAATATAGAATGTCCTAAAGTACTACTCGCCAATTCATATATGAAATTAAAGTATGCCTGCATCTCATACATGCACTTAGGCAGTGTTTTGCAGTATGCAGTGGGCTTTGCTTTTGTCCAATTATAACTTATCGCTAGGGAGGGAGGAGGCCAGCCGAGCCGAGCCAGACATCACGAGCTGCACGCCGCTGACACGATCTACGTCAGACAAACTACTGCTACTATCTGTTACGATAATCATTATTTTACGCTTCAGTGAGCGACAATGCGACAACACGGCTTTAAACAATTCTATAGGAGAAAGCTTGTCTGCAAATTAGCGTCAATTTGCCTTGCTACCCCATTCAATAGCCGAAGTGAAGCTTGTAGATATATAACGGCTATTTAGTGCGATGACATGCGCAAGCCACCCTCTTGTGTGTGGATGACAGGCAGACTGGTGCAATAAATTCAGAGTTACATATCAGAACTAATGCGGGATTTCATTAATTCATCTAGGAATTCTCAGCTGAAATCTTAGTTTAAGCTACA